>NC_036860.1:9977308-9979861 GCF_002910315.2 Salvelinus sp. IW2-2015
GTTTATCTATGGGGATTTTGTATGTCTATGTGTAGTTGCATGTCAGCACTCTGTTATTATAGCTTCACGTTCGTTTTGTTGTTTTGTTAGTTTGTTTAAGTGTTCTTTGTTTTATTAAAGAAGAATGTATTCACATCACGCTGCGCCTTGGTCTCCTCACTACGACGAGCGTGACAGTCATGCACAAAGTAGATGTCTTAACCGACTTGCCGAACCTACAGTTTGTTAAAAAGAAATTTGTGGAGTGGTTGAAAAATTTGATTTAATGACTCCAACCTAAGTGTATGTAAACTTCAGACTTCAACTGTACCTTCAAATCCTTTTTACAATTTTTTTTTCTTTTGGTTTATTGTTACATTTCCTTTAAAAACAGCTCATATATATTTTTGTACATAATTTTATACACATAAAATGTGCATAAAAACAAAAAACACAGCATATGAATATTACATGTAAATTTGTTAAAAAGTACATGTTGTTAATTAAAAACAATAGAAACATCCATGAATAAATTTACTTTTCTTTGTAAAAACATAAATTCTGTAAAAGCCATTTAAAATGTGTACAAATGATTTAACAAAAGTAAAACATTTTAAGACATGAAAACATGTAAAAAAAAAGTAACTTTGTTAAAAAGCTGTCTTCGGTCCTTTGTACAGGAGCCGGGTGAGTCCTTATCAAACTCGTCTCCTCTTGCTCTTCCGAATCAATTCCCATCCCGTCCCGTCCTTCAGGGCCCAGAGGAGATCCCTCCCCTAGGCGCATCGCCCTATGCACTGCAGCGCTGTCAGACCGTGGCCGCCGGGACCTTGGGTGTTGTGGGGGACCCTTCGCTTGGGGTCGAGGCCCCCTTTCTTCTGTACCACCCCAGGGGTTCTGTGGCTACCATGGCCACTGCCTGGGGGGTGGTCTCTACTCGTTTCTCTACCAGCAGGTTGCGGGAGGACCACAGTGCTTCCTTCAKACACGTGAGGGTGGGCCAGAGCTTGGTGAAGGCCTTCGGGGGAATAGGCCTTCGGTCCACCCCATACAGCATGGGCTGGGGCGTTAGGTCCTCCCCTGCTGGCAGACACGGGGAGATCAGGGGGCCTGCTTCCTTACACAGGTCCCTGGCGGCTCTGYACTCCCAGAGCAAGTGCCTCACCGACTCCTCTTGGCCGCAGCCTGGTCGGGGGCACGCGGATATCYTCGCCATGCCCCGGGAGTGCATAACGGCCCTGACCGGGAGGATCTTGTGGGCAACCATCCAGGACAGGTGCCGGTGCCGATTCAGGAGAGCAGGATGGGCCACGTTACGCCAAACCGTAATGCTCGCCTATAGCAAACCCGCGCGCTGGGCACACTGTTTCCCGCTCCTGCACAGGAGAGAGAAGAGAGCGGTGTTTAGTTAAAACTGTGACTGCTTCTTTTTCCAGTTTAAAATGTCTTAAAAACTTCTGGAGCTGGGCATAGKGTGTAGGGAGCAGGAAAGAGACTGGGGCTTGCAGGTCGACTGGGATCAGCCTCAGGGTTCTGAGGTATGATCCCAGCCAGAACCGTGCGAGGGCCTGGGTCTTGTTGTTGACCGGGGAGGTGGCAAGAGTGAGATGTAAYGCTGTATAGCGGCTGCCCAGGAACAAGTAGAGGTCAGGCAAGCCTTTCCCCCCCTTGGACCTGGGCCTCTTGACCACCTCCCTCCTCAGCCTCTCCCACTTGCTTCCCCCCAGGAAGTAAATCCTTTTTACAATTGTGTTATTCAACAGTTATGCCAATTGATGCTGCAATGATATAACTACCTCTCCCTTCTTAATCTCTATCAAAAGACAACAGCTAGTGCAGAGACTGTGGAGGATGGACTCCCTTTTTGTCTGTAAAGAGATTGTGTAGCTTCATTGCGTAGGTGCAGTCGCTCCGACCTACTAACCATATAGAGCCTGATATTTGATTTAAGGGTACATATTGATTTGATTGAATCTTTGCACTAGACTAGAACAACATTTTATTTGTTATCCAATGGTATTCAATGCAAGCTCAGTGAAAGAAAGGAGGGCGTGCTTTGGTGATATCTGTTGAGTGTAATGGCATGTCTCTCGTGCCTATTATTTATAGCTTAAAGTGCTGATTTTAAATAAAGACTGTCGATTCCAAATGAGGTAAACACTTCCCTTTGGGCCATGTGCCTAAAAGGAGCAGCTGTTTTCTTTAGAGATGAGTCTGTTAAATTACACCGGCTGTCAGCAGTTGTAACATATCAATTTAAAGGAAAAGTATCTATTGAAGTATCTATTCTGCCAGCTTGATGCTTAAGTCCTATCATAATCATGTGTTTGCAGCCATTTCATCTGGGAATTTGCCGACGTAGTGTATTTAAGTTACCTTAGGGTGGATTCAAAGATACATCGACATAAATATCATCTCCTTGACAGGTTGAAAAGGAAAAGCAAAGGGTTTCCAGGAATCCAGCATTGGGTCCGCACTTGCCTCTTGACATAAGAAAATCTCTGAGAAACTACCAGTGGTCTGTGCTGTATGGACAGTTAGCAATGGAATGATGTTCCCGATTCTTTCCACGCT
>NC_036860.1:9980323-9980917 GCF_002910315.2 Salvelinus sp. IW2-2015
GGAGAGTCAAGTGGAAGTACTAAACACAGTTGTTGACCCCTCACCTTTCCTAATAATTTGTACTGTATTATAGAGGTTCGCATTGACCCTCAGTCACCTAGTCGTGAGAAAATGTAAATATTATTTTCACCTGCAGTCCACGGACCCTGACAAATATGAGGGTGTGGCTCCCCCGTGTGGCTGTGATCTATAACTGCAGAAACATTTTCTCATTGMCTCTTAACAATACTATCCAGGGGCCATGGCAAAGGCATTATATTAATAGTGAGGCTGAGAACAGTGAGACTGACATGAACATGGTTTTGTGTCGATCAAACGTTTTCACTTCAGCTTTTCCATTTACTSTATTGACTATCCATGTTGAGGCATTGGATATACACCGCGACGTGCAGTCAGGGTAGGCAGGCTAGACAGTGCGTACACTGTAATAATCTAACACAATACAATTACATTCTCAATGATTCTGGTGGTCTTTATGCTCAAAATCAAAAAATGTGCGAAAACTGCATCAAAGACCTCAGGAAAGMTTCCAGGGTATGCATGCCCATCCATTCAATATTGTTGACGCATGCGGCCGTTCCCGACTCCAGTCAC
>NC_036860.1:9983646-10000692 GCF_002910315.2 Salvelinus sp. IW2-2015
CAGTCTTATCCGGCAGACTCAACAGCCTTCGTTTCTCAATGACTGCCTCGCCTGGTTCACCAACTACTTCTGAGACAGAGTTCAGTGTGTCAAAGTCGGTGGGCCTGTGTCCGGACCTCTGGCAGTCTCTATGGGGGTGCCACAGGGTTAAATCTTCAGTCCGACTCTTTTCTCTGATACATCAATGATGTTGCTTTGCTGCTGGTGATTCTTTGATCCACCTACTACACCGACGACACCATTCTGAATACTCTGGCCCTTCGTTGGACACTGTGTTTAACAAACCTCCAGAACGAGCTTCAATGCCACACAACTCTCCTTCCGTGGCTGTCCCAACTGCTCATAAATGCAAGTAAAGCTAAATACATGCTCTTCAACCGATGCGCGTGCCGCACCTGCCCGCCCGTCCAGCATCACTACTCTGGATGGTTCTGACTTAGAAGATGAGGACAACTACAAATAACTAGGTGTCTGGTTGACTGTAAACTCTCCTTCAGACTCACATTAAACATCTCCAATCCCAAAATAAATCAGAATCGGCTTCCTATTTTGCAGCATAAAATCCTTCAACTCATTGCTGCCAAACAATACCCTCGTAAAACTGACCATCCTAGCGATCCTTGACTTTGGCGATGTCATTACAAAATAGCCTCTAACACTCTACTCATAAATTGGATGCAGTCTATCACAGTGCCATCCATTTTGTCACCAAAGCTCCTATATACTACCCACCACGACGACCTAGTATGTTCTCGTTGGCTGGCCCTCGCTTCATACTCGTCGCACCCACCGGACCAGGTCATCTTATAAGTCTTTGCTAGGTCAAACCCCGTCCCCCTTATCTCAGCTCACTGGTCCACCATAGCAGCACCTCACCCGTAGCACGCGCTCCAGCAGGTATATTTCAACTGGTCGCCCCCAAAGCCATTCCTCCTTCGGCCGCCTTTCCTTCCCGTTCTCTGCTGCCAATGACTGGAACGAACTGCTAAAATCACTGAAGCTGGAGACTCATTCTCTCTCACTACCTTTAAGCACCAGGTCTCAGAGCAGCTCACAGATCACTGCACCTGTACATAGCCCATCTGTAAATAGCCCATGCCAACTACCTCATCCCCATACTTTATTTATTTTATTTATTTGCTCCTTTGCACCCCAGTTACTTCTACTTGCACACTCATCTTCTGCACATGTATCCACTCCACTGTTTAATTGTATATTGTGTAATTATTAGCCACTCTGGCTATGTCATTGCCTTACCTCTCCTTACCCTACCTCCTTTGCACACACTGTAAGTATATGACTTTTTTATCTTGTATTATGACTGTATGTTTGTAAATTCCATGTGTAACTCCGTGTGTGTGTTTGTGTCGCAACGCTTTGCTTTATCTTGGCCAGGTCGCATTTGGTAAATGAGAACTTGTTCTCAACTAACCTACCTGGTTAAATCAAGGTAGAATAAATAATTTAAAAAAAAAGAATCAACTCATCCCTGGTCATGTTTAGCCTTCCTTTAAGTAAGAGGGAGAGTCAAGTGGAAGTACTAAACACAGTTGTTGACCCCTCACCTTTCCTAATAATTTGTACTGTATTATAGAGGTTCGCATTGACCCTCAGTCACCTAGTCGTGAGAAAATGTAAATATTATATTTCACCTGCAGTCCACGGACCCTGACAAATATGAGGGGGTGGCTCCCCCGTGTGGCTTGATCTTAACTGCAGAAACTTATTTCATCTTGGCTCTTAACATACTATGCAGGGCCATGGCAAAGGCATTATATTATAGTGAGGCTATGGATGGTATTATTGGGGACAATTATAGGGAATATTGTGGGTGTTATGGGGACGATATGGGCGAGGTGTTTATGGGGAACATTATGGGTGATACTGACTGGGGACGTTGTATGGATATTAGGGAGACATTATATCTGATATTAAGGGTGGTCATCAACATGGTAAAAGCCCATGAGCATTCTTATATGCATTTATGAGTCTTTAACTTATTACATTTAAGACGACATGTTTGTTGACGCCATGTCTAGAAAGTAAGAAAGAAACAGCAATGGAATGGGAACGCAATGAAACATGACCTTATAGTTAAAGAGTTAAGTGACATTTACATGAGCCTTGTTGGAGAACGTGTGATGGCTGAACACGTCCTCAGCAACAGCCGGGGAGGCATTTGTGTGGTTTCTTCTGTGGTTGAGAGGTAGATGGAAGATCCTCCATCTAGTGGCAGACATGGCAAGCTTGCGGTGGAACGACGCAGGGGGGGGGGCTAAGAACAGTGAGACTGACATGAGACATGGTTTTGTGTCGATCAAACGTTTTTCACTTCAGCTTTTCCATTTACTGCTATTGACTATCCATGTTGAGGCATTGGATAATACACCGCGACGGTGCAGTCAGGGTAGGCAGGCTAGACATGCGTACACTGTTTAATAATCTAACACCAAACAATTGACATTCTCAATGATTCTGGGTTTATGCTCAAAATCAAAAAAGTGCGAAACTCGCATCAAAGACCTCAGGAAAGTTCCAGGGTATGCATGCCCATCCATTCAATATTGTTGACGCATGCGGCCGTCCGACTACAGTCACTGTCTATAAAAGCAGGTTGTTGGGTCGTTGCATGAGACGATTTCATATTTTGCCCTTGCCTAAAATATGGTGTGGGTAAGCTCTGCACATTTGGAAGTGTCTACGACCACTGAACAAAATATCAATGCACATGTAAAGTGTTGGTCCCATGTTTCATGAGCTGAAATAAAAGATCCCGAAATGTTCAAATGCACAAAAAAGGTTATTTCTCTCGAATTCTGTGCACAAATTTGTTTTACATCCCTTTTAGTGAGCATTTCTCTTGCCAAGATAATCCATCCACCTGGCAGGTGTGGAATATCAAGAAGCTGATTAAAAAGCAAGATCCTTACACGGGTGCACCTTGTGCTGGGGACAATAAAAGGCCACTAAAATGTGCAGTTTTGTTGCACAAAACACACTGCCACAGATGCCTCACGTATTTGAGGAGCGTGCAATTGACATACTGAATGCGAGGAATGTCCACCAGAGCTGTTAGCCACATAATTGAATGTTCATTTCGCTACCATAAAGCCGCTCCAATTCGTCTTTAGAGGAATTTGCAGTACGTCAAAATGGCTATAACTACAGCAGACCACGTGTAACAATGCCAGCCCAGGAACTCCACACATGGCTTCTTAACCTTTGGGATTGACTGATTGGCTGGGCCTGGTTCCCCAGGGGTGGGCCTGGCTCCAAGTGGATAGTATTGAGAATTTCCAGCCATGTGTGTACTCCATATGTGCTCTCGGTCAATAGACACCATTAGACATGCACCTCTCTGTGGGTTGACACGACTGGTTATTCCTGTTGTTCCTGCACCTCTTGTTTTTTTTCCAGACACATGTGTGTCCCTTTCAGAGCAGTTAGCAGAATGACATGTCTGGTTATTTCTGTAAAGTCCAAGGACTGTTGCTCAGTGTAACGTCCTGACCAGAGTTCTATGTGTTGTGCTTGTTTTAGTGTTGGTCAGGACGTGAGCTGGGTGGAATTCTATGTTGTGTGTCTAGTTTGTCTGTTTCTGTGTTCAGCCTAAATGGTTCTCAATCAGAGGCAGCTGTAATCGTTGTCCCTGATTGAGAATCATATATAGGTGGCTTGTTGTGTGTGGGGATTGTGGTGGTTGTCTTCTGTCTTTGTGTTCTGCACCAGATAGGACTGTCTCGGTTTTCACATTTGTTATTTTGTATTTTGTAAGTGTTCACGTTATGTCTCTTAGTTATTAATCATGTTGAACACTAGCCGTGCTGCATTTTGGTCCTCTCCTTCACCCCAGGAAGAAAGCCGTTACACTCCAGGTCTACATGTATGCACCTGTCTTAGTCGAGAACAGGTCTGTCTTTTAAACTATTGCTGTTGCTCTACGGGTTACCAGTTCCATGCCCTAATATGAAACCAAACTAAACTTAGTGCAAGGCAATAAGATAACGGTGGCTAAATGCCAGAGGGGATGAGCCATTAAGAGGAGTTACTATGAGTGTGACGTAAGGAGGAAAAATGTATAAGAAGTCTGTGCCAAGATTTGAAAGGGAGCTTCATGAATCAGCTCGACTTTTGTTATATTGTAATAAAAGTCTATTTGAACGCACATGCTCCGGTATTTGAGCCCTCCCAGGCCCACCCATGGCTGCGCCCCTGCCCAGTCATGTGAAATCCATAGAATAGGTGGGCCTAGTGAATTTATTTCAATTTATTGATTTCCTTATATGAACTGTAACTCAGTAAAATCTTAGAAATTGTTACAGGTTGTGTTTATATTTTTGTTCAGTATAATTTGGTACTCGCATCCCTTGAACTGAATGAAACTAGCTAGCTAGCAAAAACAACCTGACAAATGGACTGCACCTCAAACAATATTCCAAGTTGGATTTACAAGGAAAACTTGGTATAATTCAGAGAGGGAGACCAACACCTGCCCTTCCTGACCTTCATCAGAGGAAGGGACTGAAAATCATCCGATCAGGACAACGATATGCTGCTGATGGCCTCCAGATGTGATACCTGACTGTCAAATCCTTCACCCGCTTTCTGCTGATGGTCTATGGGAAGATTTCCTGAGAAAAAGATGTACTCTTTCATGTTCTTCTGAATAAAATAATGGACATGGGGTTCTGCTGTGTACATATCAGCGACACGGAAACATTTGTGGATGCCCTGAAACAAGACTTTGACACTTTCTATGATTGGTTTGAGGAGAAATGCACCACACTCGGACTGACAGACACAGCAATCCGAAGGAGACAGCCAATGAAAGGAATGTGTTTCAACATTTTGGACAATCTCAGTGTTCAAATGAAAGCCAGGTTTGATTATTTTGTCGTCCTTGCCCCTCATGTCAATCGAGACATACACTTTTCAAACTCAAAAGGAACAAAGAAGACTTCTACAGCGTTCTCACCGAGAGGTTCATCCTGAAGGACAGATGAATGGACTTAATTTACAAGTAAAMGTAGGCCTAAATGCATTTTCCTTTGCAGTTTGTGGCTTATGCTACTGTTGAATGAACATSACAATATATGACATCTCTTTGATGCATTTGTTGTTTTGATGAGACACTTTTTTGATGTTGTGAACTGCATTTTCCAGTCATTTCAATTCTTGATATGGACATTTCATTAGAACCTKATTTGTTTTATACACTGAGTATACCAAATATTAGAAACACCTTCAACCCTTTTGCCTTCAGAACAGCCTCAAGTCATCGGGGCATGGACTCTTCTAGGTGTCAAAAGCATTCCACAGGCTCATGTTGACTCCAATGCTTCCCACAGTTGTGTCAAGTTGGCTGGATGTTCTTTGAGAGGTGGACCATTCTTGATACACAAAGGAAACTGTTGAGCGTAAAAAACCCAGCAGCGTTGCAGTTCTGACACAAACCGTCGCGCCCGGCACCTACTACCACATCCTGTTCAAAGGCACTTCAATCTTTTGCCTTGCCTATTCACCCTTCTGAATGGCTATTCACCCTATCACTTGTATATATTGGCTACGCTGGTATTTTATATTTGAGGATTTTTTTGTAAGATGCATGAGTTTATACTCACCAAAGTAAGAACACAGTGTGGTCAAAGACTTACTCGTAATCAAATCAAATTTCATTGGTCACAAACACACAACAGATGTTATTGCGAGTGTAGCGAAATGCTTGTGTTCTAGCTCCGACAGTGCAGAAATATCTAACATGTAATCTAGCAAATCAAAACTGTCCACTTAGGAAGCAACACTGATTGACAATAAAATTTCACATGCTGTTGTGTAAATGGAATAGACAACAGGTGGAAATTATAGGCAATTAGCAAGACACCCCCAATAAAGGAGTGGTTCTGCAGGTGGTGACCACAGACCACTTCTCAGTTCCTATGCTTCCTGGCTGATGTTTTGGTCACTTTTGAATGCTGGCGGTGCTTTCACTCTAGTGGTAGCATGAGACGGAGTCTACAACCCACACAAGTGCTCAGGTAGTGCAGCTCATCCAGGATGGCACATCAATGCGAGCTGTGGCAAGAAGGTTTTCGTGTCTGTCAGCGTAGTGTCCAGAGCATGGAGGCGCTACCAGGAGACAGGCCAGTACATGAGGAGACGTGGAGGAGGTCGTAGGAGGGCAAACAACCCACAGCAGGACCACTACCTCCACCTTTGTGCAAGAAGGAGCAGAAGGAGCACTGCCAGGCCCTGCAAAATGACCTCCAGCAGGCCACAAATGTGCATGTGTCTGCTCAAACGGTCAGAAACAGACTCCATGAGGGTGGTATGAGGGCCCGACATCCACAGGTGGGGGTTGTGCTTTACAGCCAACACCGTGCAGGACGTTTGGCATTTGCAGAGAACACCAGATTGGCAAATTCGCCACTGGCGGCCCTGTGCTCTTCACAGATGAAAGCAGGTTCACACTGAGCACAGTGACAGACGTGACAGTCTGGAGACGCCGTGGAGAACGTTCTGCTGCCTGCAACATCCTCCAGCATGACCGGTATGGCGGTGGGTCAGTCATGGTGTGGGGTGGCATTTCTTTGGGGGCCGCACAGCCCTCCATGGGCTCGCCAGAGGTAGCCTGACTGCCATTAGTTACCGAGATGAGATCCTCAGACCCCTTGTGAGACCATATGCTGGTGCGGTTGGCCCTGGGTTCCTCCCAATGCAAGACAATGCTAGACCTCATGTGGCTGGAGTGTGTCAGCAGTTCCTGCAAGAGGAAGGCATTGATGCTATGGACTGGCCCGCCCGTTCGCCAGACCTGAATCCAATTGAGCACATCTGGGACATCATGTCTTGCTCCATCCACCAACGCCACGTTGCACCACAGACTGTCCAGGAGTTGGCGGGATGCTTTAGTCCAGGTCTGGAGGAGATCCCTCAGGAGACCATCTCCACCTCATCAGGAGCATGCCCAGGCTTGTAGGGAGTCAAAACAGGCACGTGGAGGCCACACATACTACTGAGCCTCATTTTGACTTGTTTTTAAGGACATTACACAAGTTGGATCAGCCTGTAGTGTGGTTTTCCACTTTAATTTTGAGTGTGACTCCAAATCCAGACCTCCATGGGTTGATAAATTTGATTTCCATTGATAATTTTGTGTGATTTTGTTGTCAGCACATTCAACTATGTAAAGAAAAAAGTATTTAATAAGAATAGTCATTCATTCAGATCTAGGATGTGTTATTTGAGTGTTCCCTTAATGGAGCAGTGTATATGAAATAGTGCAGACAGGCAACTAAACATAGAATAAGAACCCACAAACACCAAAGGGAAATGGCTACCTAAATATGATCCCCAATCAGAGACAACGATAAACAGCTGCCTCTGATTGGGTACCATATCAGGCCACCATAAACATACAAATCCCTAGACATACAAAACCCTAGACAATACAAAACCCCTAGACAATACAAAACCCCTAGACAATACAAAACCCCTAGATAATACAAAAACTAGCGTATCCACCCTAGTCACACCCTGACCTAACCAAAATATAAAGAAAACAGAGATATCTCAGGTCAGGGCGTGACAGCCCTTCTTTATGAGGAATTTCAAAAAGCTCCCTGGTCTWTGTAGTTAAATCTGTGTTGAAATTCAGTACTTGACTGAGGGACCTTACAGATGTTGTAGATATGAGGGAAGGATGAAGATGTAGACATTCAAAAATCATGTCAACCACTATTATTTCACACAGAGTGAGTCTATAGGACATATCATGTGACTTGTATTACAATTACATCTATTTCAATCCCACCTTGTAATAAAAAACATGAGGTGGCGCACACCCAGAAAAAAACATTTTATGTAGAGGTGCTGACTAACGGCGAATAAACTACAAGCTAGAAAAATTAAGAGAGTCGCACACTCCATATATAKACTCCCAGTAATTTATTGGGTAAAACTTTGTAACACAACAAAATGTGAAAGGCAGTGTATGTGAATGACTCCAGTTGTMTTGGGCAGGGCAGAGGTGTAGACGCTTGATGCTCTCTCTGCAACTGCTTGGAGAAYACTTAAGGAATTGGGGATCTGGAACCCGAGACGACTGCCTTTGACCCCACGGTGTGTTAATAAGGCACCTGGCAACCTGGTCCCTAGCAAACAATCTACAGAGATTGTCTCTGAGAGAGGGCTGTGAGATGGTGTGCTAAGAGTCACCGGTAGGTCATTCTGTAGCACCATTTGTACAGCTGAAACTTGTATGTGTTATGTTTGRTCCTTTTTAATACTTTTACTTTTAATGAACATATACTTCAGCTAGAAGACTCCTTGTTTAGCCATGCAAGGCATTCTTCAACCTCCTGCCCTCCTGCATAGCCTGCTGGGTAACGTAGTCTAAATGTTATTAACGCGTAACAACACAGTATGGTGGTGATGGCTTGGGTCAGTTCCATTGAGTGTCTGGTTTTAATAATATGGATTTAGTTTGATGTTTCTATGACAATGCATGGAAAAGTTATAGCAGATAAGAGATTTAAATGCAATTTATGTGATCGATTATTTCTATTAAAATAAATATTTTACTTTTTATGCAAATCAAAGTAATTTGCACTCGTTTTGATATTTCTATAAATAGGTTTCCATCCAACCACTCCATGCGTATGAATTACCTGACGACTGAAAAAAGTCACGACTGGGCTGATGGAAACAGGATATGCTGGTKCAATTTGATAAATACAGACAGACAATTTGTTTGTTRGACATGGTGGGATTTTTTTGTTGTAAAATTAATTATGTGAGACATTGCGGTGGAAACACCTTTATGCGAAAATATTGATATAATAACCATCATATCGAAGTAAGTCATAGCGATGATATGGTGTGTGGTCCTCCCACTACGACTCGGAAAACCATGCAGTTTATTAGGCTACAGTACAGATTAAATAAATTAGGATGAATTTCCCAGAGTGGTGGTTATTGCAATTAAAATGTTATAATTGTTTTAAAATACAAAATATAAACAATTTAATTGGTGGAATTAACCACGTCACTGGGAAACTCTAGGGCCTCAGTCAACATTTTTAGAAAATAAATTAAATATCCTTCTTAGTAATCAGAGAGGATTGGAAATTGTCAACGTTTAAATAGGCTAACGGTGAATGTCTGTTGAATGTCTGATATAAAACGTATTTTACCTRGGTGAATTTGCGTTACAACTGGAGTTGGAGTGAAAACCTAGAACGGACCCTCTTTCTATGAAGCTGAGTGGTGTCCATGGCAACTACATGGGCGAGAGTAACCACGCTTTTTGAGTACACTCCGTAGTCTACACAAGTTAAATCCAAGCTCTCTGCCTGTCAGTAATATTTGGAGGCGTAGAAGCAGTTTAGTTACTTAGCTAGTTATTAAACGACATGTATTAGCCATCAAACATGGCTAAAGTCAACAGTAAAACCTCCAGTTGCAGAGTCATGGTAATGGCTGCCAAAAACTTGACAAACCCTTCACCGGGGCTTGTCCCGAGCACATGTCACCGGCTAATGTTAAAACTTCAGCGCTGCTTGGAGAGTTCAAAGGCGGCCGGCCAGGGAGGCAAAACCCCGGTTTTCGCCCAGCAAGAGTTCCTAACTCTTTCTCAGCCTCTGACCGCTATGTTCTGTCAAACCGCACATTAATTTATCGGGATGTGAAGGCTTTTCTCAATGAAATTAGTGGAGTCCCTCGGGAGACTAGCTAACGTTACTGGTTGACCCAATTTCAGAGAGCCAGTTTGGCACAAGCGCCAGCTTTTGCAGTGCTCGAGGTAAGTGTCTAGCTAGCTAGGCTWTTGCCAGTGTAACTTGCTAATACATAGGGAACTAATTAATGAACTGTCAAACGGAATAGCTCGTTTGTTACCAAGTGCTGTGAAAGGCTGTCAGATAATAATCTTTATAGCTAGCTAATGCCTGGCATTTGAGATATCCAAGATGGCGTAGCAGTCAGACGTCTTTGTCCTTCGTCTTGTTGTTTCCCATGTATATATCTTTTTATATATTTTTCTTCGCATATCTTTTWAATATTTTTTTCTAAACCTCAACTTCAAAATACTCTCCTGCAGCCCGCCTCACCCAATGGGGTGTGGATCTGTTTGTTTCTAAGGTAATTTTATTTACCTCGAATCCGGAATCCCCCAACAAAAGCTAGCCAGCTCAATAGCTACTAGCTAGTAGTCAGCTAACCACTGTAGGTAGCTAACCTTTAGCTCGGAAAGCTCTCGCCAGTTTGTACAACGCGACTCAAACCAGAGCATACCGGACCTATTTTCTCTCCATATCCCCGGATTCCTACTGCAAGCTCTGGACCTTTTCACCTGGATCATKACAGCTAGCTAGCTGCTATCCGAGTCACTACTCCTAGCTAACGTCGGAACCAAAGCGAGCATCAATTTGCCTGGAGCTAGCCRATGCTAGGCCCTTTCTCCCGGCTAGCTAAAGAGGCCCATCAGCCACTCCTGGGCTACAATACCCGGACCCCTTCTACTGCCGGTACAGGGCACGGAACCTCGCCGATCCTTCACGACTGGACTACGACGTAAACTGCTCGAGGGGTTACTCAACTGGCCTCTACATCGCGACGTCCCCTGAATGCCCATCTGCTTGCCGCGGCCCGCTAGCTGTCTAGAGCATATTGGACTGTTAGCTGTATAGATCCATTGGCCAATTTCTTGGGCCACTGTACCTATTTTGCCAATTGGACTTGGACCCCTCTGCTACTCGGGAACCCTACTAATCCATCACGACTGGCCTATCGACTTCACCGCACGCGGAGGCTGAAACAGACTTTCCTCTGTCGAGACGTCCCTCTAAGGCCCTTCTGCTAGCTTGCTAGCCCCGGCCTGCTAGCTGTCTGAATCGCCGTGTCTCCAGCTAGTCCAACCACTCACTGGACCCCTATTGATCACCCGGCTACGCATTCCTCTCCCTAATATCAATATGCCTTGTCCATTACTGTCCTGGTTAGTGATTATTGTCTTATTTCACTGTAGAGCCTCTAGCCCTGCTCAATTTGCCTTAACCTACCATTCAGTTCCACCTCCCACATACGCGGTGACATCACCTAGTTTAAACGTCTCTAGAGACAATATCTCTCTCATCATTACTCAATGCCTAGGTTTACCTCCAATGTACTCACATCCTATCATACGTCTGTCTGTACATTATGCCTTGAATCTATTCTATCGCTCCCAGAAACCTGCTCCTTTTACTCTCTGTTCTGAACGCACTAGACGACCAGACCTGATAGCCTTTAGCTGTACCCTTATCCTACTCCTCCTCTGTTCCTCTGGTGATGTAGAGGTTAATCCAGGCCTTGGAGTGCCTAGCTCCGCTCCTACTCCCCAGGTGCTCTCATTTGTTGACTTCTGTAACCGTAAAAGCCTTGGTTTCATGCATGCTAACATTAGAAGCCTCCTCCCTAAGTTTGTTTTATTAACTGCTTTAGCACACGCTGCCAACCKMGATGTCCTAGCCGTGTCTAAATCCTGGCTTAGGAAGACCACCAAAAATTTTCCCAACAAGATAGAACTGCAAAAGGGCGGTGTTGCAATCTACTTCAGAGATAGCATGCAGAGTTCTGTCTTACTATCCAGGTCTGTACCCAAACAATTCAAGCTTCTACTTTTAAAAATCCACCTTTCCAGAAACAAGTCTCTCACCGTCCGCTTGCTATAGACCACCCTCTGCCCCAGCTGTGCCCTGGACACCATATGTGAATTGATTGAACCCCATCTATCTTCAGAAGCTCGTGCTGCTAGGTGACCTAAACTGTGACATGCTTAACACCCTGGCCATCCTACAATCTAAGCTTGATGCCCTCAATCTCACACAAATTATCAATGAACCCACCAGGTACAACCCAAATCCGTAAACACTTGCACCCTCATAGATATCATCCTAACCAACTTGCCCTCCAAATACACTTCTGCTGTTTTCAACCAAGATCTCAGCGATCACTTCCTCATTGCCTGCATCCGTAATGGGTCTGTGTCAAACGACCACCCCTCATCACTGTCAAACGCTCCTAAACCACTTCAGCGAGCAGGCCTTTCTAATCGACCTGGCCCGGGTATCCTGGAAGGATATTGACCTCATTCCGTCAGTAGAGGATGCCTGTTATTCTTTAAAGTGCCTTCCTTACCATCTTAAATAAGCATCCCCATTCAATTTTTTTTTACCAGGAACAGATATAGCCCTAGTCTCTCCACACCTGTCTTCCCTTGACCAGCACAAAAACATCCTGTCGTCTGCATTAGCATGGAATAGCCCCCGTGATATGCAACTTTCAGAGAAGTTAGGAACAAATACACACAGGCAGTTAGGGAAGCTAAGGCTAGCTTTTTCAAGCAGAAATTTGCATCCTGTAGCACAAACTCAAAAACGTTCTGGGACACTGTAAAGTCCATGGAGAATAAGAGCACCCCTCCCAGCTGCCCATGTCGTGGAACATCGTCTCAGAAATATAACACTCGTAAGAACGTGAAATCAAATAGACTTTTTAATACAATTTTATAGCAAGCCGGAATGTCCCGCAACACCCCATTTCCCAGAGCCCTAGCTCTTATATTTAACACACATAGTATTATGTCCATCCCTTATGCAAATGAAGTTTTCTTTTCTTAAGTCATTCGCCACCATTATTCTTTAGTTCAAGCTTCCTGCTTGTTCACGCCCCAAAGCCCATATTCTGCTTTCAATTAGATTATAATGTGTCCGACCCTCTCTTATCCTAAAAATATTATAGTCTCATCTATCCAGAGCTCTTTTTAAAAGGAGCTGACTAGGGTCCTTCTTTCATAGTGTCAGCAGACCATGTCTCCCCTTTCGTAATGTGTCAATCTATCTCTTGTTCTGCCTTTATTGGAATCAGCAGACTCTATCCTATAAGCCTTCTTTTTAGAAGGAGCTGACTATGGGTCCTTTTATCATTAGTGTGTCAAGCAAACCATGTGTTCTCCCTTCATTAATGTTCAATCTACTCTTTGTTCTGTTCTCCCCTATCCTTAGTGTGTCCAATTGTCTTAGGCGCCTATGTGGCCCTGTCTTTCTGTGGTCTGTTTTTAATGTTCAGCTTGTCCTATACATCTATTTGCTGCTCTATACGTCTCATTTACTCCTACACCCACTGCACTGAGCTAGGTAACACGTCACCCACTGATAAATCCATGATAACGAAAATTTCAATAAGCATTCTCAACGGCTGGCCATGCCCTTCCTCCTGGCACTCCAACCCCGGCCAACAGCTCCGCCCCCCCGCAGCCTACTCGCCCAAGCCTCCCCAGCTTCCACCCAAATCCAGACAGCAGATGTTCTGAAAGAGCTGCAAAACCTGGACCCGTACAAATCACCTGGGCTAGACAATCTGGACCCTCTCTTTCTAAAACTATCCGCCGCCATTGTTGCAACCCCTATTACCAGCCTGTCAACCTCTGTTTCGTATCGTCGAGATCCTAAAGATTGGAAAGCTGCCGCGGTCATCCCCCTCTTCAAAGGGGGTGACACCCTAGACCCAAACTGTTACAGACCTATATCCATCCTGCCCTGCCTATCTAAAGTCTTCGAAAGCCAAGTTAATAAACAGATCACTGACCATTTCGAATCCACCGTACCTTCTCCGCTGTGCAATCTGGTTTCCGAGCCGGTCACGGTGCACCTCAGCCACGCTCAAGGTACTAAACGAATCATAACCACCCATCAATAAAAGACAGTACTCTGCTGCCGTCTTCATCAACCTGGCCAAGGCTTTCGACTCTGTCAATCACATATTCTTATCGGCAGACTCAATAGCCTTGGTTTTTCTAATGACTGCCTCGCCTGGTCACCAACTACTTTGCAACAGATTTCAGTGTGTCAAATCGGAGGGCATTTGTCCGGACCTCTGGCAGTCTCTATGGGGTGCCACAGGTTCAATTCTCGGGCCGACTCTTTTCTCTGTATATATCAATGATGTCGCTCTTGCTGGGGGCGATTCCCTGATCCACCTCTATGCAGACGACACCATTCTGTATACTTCTGGCCCTTCCTTGGACACTGTGCTAACTAACTCCAAATGAGCTTCAATGCCATACAAACACTCCTTCCGTGCCTCCAACTGCTAAACGCTAGTAAACCAAATGCATGCTTTTCAACCGTTCGCTGCCTGCACCCCGCCCCTCGACTAGCATCACCACCCTGGACGGTTCCGACCTAGAATATGTGGACAACTATAAATACCTAGTGTCTGGCTAGACTGTAAACTTCCTTCCAGACTCATATTAAACATCTCCAATCCAAAATCAAATCTAGAATCGGCTTCTATTTCGCAACAAAGCCCCTTCACTCACACCGCCAAACTTACCCTAGTAAAACTGACTATCCTACCGATCCTCACTTCCGCGATGTCATCTACAAAATAGCTTCCAATACTTTACTCAGCAAACTGGATGCAGTCTATCACAGTGCCATCCGTTTTGTTACCAAATCACCTTATACACCCACCACTGCGACCTGTATGCCTCTAGTCGGCTGCCCCTCGCTACATATTCGTCGCCAGACCACTGGCTCCAGGTCATCTATAAGTCTATGCTAGGTAAAACTCCTGCCTTATCTCAGTTACTGGTCACGATAACAACACCCACCCGTAGCACACGTTCCAGCAGGTATATCTCACTGATCATCCCCAAAGCCAACACCTCATTTGGTCGCCTTTCATTCCAGTTCCTATGCTGCCAGTGACTGGAACGAATTGCAAAAATCGCTGAAGTTGGAGACTTTTATTTCCCTCACTAACTTTAAACAATCAACTATCTGAGCAGCTAACCGACCGCTGCAGATGTACATAGTCCATCTGTAAATACCCACCCAATCTACCTACCTCATCCCCATACTGTTTTTATTTTATTTCTGCTCTTTTGCAGACCAGTATCTCTACTTGCACATCATCATCTGCTCATTTATCATTCCAGTGTTAATCTGCTAAATTGTAATTATTCGCTCCTATGGCCTATTTATTGCCTACCTCCTCATGCCTTTTGCACACACTGTATATAGACTTTCTTTTTTCTACTGTTGTCAATGACTTGTTTATTGTGTTATTGGCTTGTTATTGTTACTCCAGTGTGTAACTCTGTTGTGTCTGTGTCACACTGCTTTCTTTATCTTGGCCATGTCGCAGTTGTAAATGAAACTGTTCTCACTAGCCTACCTGGTTAAAATTAAAGGTAAAAAAACACAAATAAACTTGAAACTAAACCGCTAATAAGATATTCCTTACTTTATGGCAAATAGAATTCGCTGTAGCTTTATGGGCAGTTGTAGTGTAGCGCTTGCATCTAATTCTAGACATAGTGAGAAGGTGACTGTAGATCAAGAACAGTCGATAGGTTCACCAGTCAGACACTTTTTAGAGCAGGTGTGGCCAACCCTCCTCCTGAATAGTTACTGGGTGTGCTGTTTGCGTGCTTTTGTTCTAGCCCTGCTTGAACACCTTATTCTAATCAGCCTCTCATCAGGACCATGATTATTGAATCAAGTGTGTTAGAGTATATCTCGAATAAAAGACTGCATGTCAGGGCCGGTCCTGGACATTCTGCCGACAATAAACAAATTGCCTCCCCTTCTAGAATAGTCCCAGTAATAAAAATTACATTTTAAATAGTATTTTCCAGATGTTAAAGTTAGGTTTTAAAAAATCGGTTCTGAATGAAAGGTGAACATGTATTTTCCGGACGTTGAAAGCACGTATTTTACGGAAGTTGAAATCAGGTTCATTTTCGGGTTCTGAATGAGTTTATCAAGATGTAATTTATAGACGTCTATGTTTGGGCTAAATCAAGGCTGGTCCAGACCGAACAAAATCTGAACCAAACATAGATGTCTAAAAATCGAGACGTGGAAATCAAGGCCGGTCCAGACTGCACCAAAAAACGACCCCCAGGTCAGACAGGACCAAACAAAGACGTTCAGAGATGTTGGCGTCAGTTCGCGCTTACTGGGGTGTAGCCTACCAGGTCAGCCCACAATTACATTTTAGCCCACCGTTTGTAAAACAGGTCATTGCATTTGCTTTATTAGTCCTGATTCCTGTGACTAATCAATTTGGCTATTTAAGCTATCAATATCAGCTACCCAACTTTATCAGGAGGAGTTATTCTGAGCCTATTCGCAATGTGTTTACACGGCGGGAAATGCAGAAGTATTTTCTTTTTCACTATGATCAACTCATAAAAAATTTACAGATACACACTTGAAACCACTGATCATGACAATTAAGCCCACTGGATGCAACTCCCGGACAGCAGTTGTGAGTAGCCTGGGAGTTTTTCCTAGGCACTGTGCTTCTACATCTGCATTGCTTGCTGTTTGGGGTTTTAGGCCGGGTTTCTGCATAGCACTTTGTGACATCTGCTGATGTTAATAGGGCTTTATAAATGTATAAATACATTTGATTGTCCATTCCATATTGTTCATTTTACTTTGACCTGTCCTGTTTTTAGGATATGTTTGTTAACATGTCAGCGCATTTTTTATTTGATTGGGCGCAATTTAGGTTAGGCTATTTGATCTTAGAAACCTGCATGATGTAAAAAGTTTCCATCTCATTACATTGTCATACATTTAATTTTGGGGGATGGAATGTTGGTGGTGCGCAGCAGCAATGTGTCTCTCCAAAAGCAACCTGGAGAGGTGCACTGGGAATGGACAAGATACATATTTTGCGTCCCTGCCTTTGACAAAGTGTGCACTGCTTATCACAGGGCGGCATCAGCGCTCACATAAAAAGCCCATATGCCACTGGTTGAGAGAAATAGTTTTGAGGAAGAATTATGTGAGGTTTTATGTGTTGTTGGAGTTGCGTCTTGGTCAGTTTAGCTCAGAAGATGCTGTCCTCGTCAATCTGCTGCCCCGTGGGGCAGTGTTCAGTAGACAGCAGGTTTGTGAACCTACCCCGCCAGGACCAGCTGGATAGGGCACGGGGGGAGGACATGACAAGAACAAATGCTAGAAAGTGGACACAATTCTGAAATTAGTATGC
>NC_036860.1:10005566-10015531 GCF_002910315.2 Salvelinus sp. IW2-2015
CTGCTGCGGCTTAATGCCTGCCTAATGAGGCAGTCGGTGGAGTGGGGGATTGCACAACCCTTCTGGAAGATCTGGGGCCTCATTTATAAAACTGTGCGGAGGATTCACGTCAGAAGGTGGCGTACGGACAAAACACAGGAAGTGCTTACGCACAAAAATATTCTGATGTATAACACAGTGCGCGCGCACGTCCCACGCCGGTTTACCTTTTGTAAATCACAATGAACTCCAAATTTGGAGCACGTGAGTGTGCATCAAACCCTTTTAACGCCCATAGTTGCCCATAAATAGTCATTGAAACGCCCCGAATTAATATTCATCCATACTGACTGCATGAAGACAATGACAGACAATCCTGACCGAAAGTCTACAAAAATACATTTCACCCAGTGTGAAATGGAAGTTCTTGTAGGGGAGGTTGAATCAAGAAAGAATATATTGTTTGGTGAACACAGTGTGGGCATTACAAATGCCAAAAAGGCATTAGAGTGGCAGCATGTGGTGGATGCTGTGAATGCTGCTGGCTCAGGTCAGACCCTCTCAGAAATAAAGATGTGGTCCGACATAAAAGCTGAGGCCAAAAGGCGCATAGCCTTACACAGACAACGTGTATGTCCCACGGGCGGGGGACAGGGGGAATACTAATTACGGAGCTCAACCCCCTTGATGAGCGACTTGCCAGTATTATAGGGGAATCCCTCCTGAGTGGAGGAGTGACCGAGGGGGACACGGACATTCAAGACGTACCGGATGATCCAGGTATGTAATTAGTATTCCCTCGTTTGGAAAGAGTAAACCACATGCATTCAAGTTGTGTTCAAACATTTATTTACACAAACAATTGGGACATTTTCTATTGTTGTTAGTTGCTGCGTGTTCCAGCGGGGTCGGTGGTGATGCAGCTGAGCGGAAGCTGAGTGCGCCCAGCCCCGGTGTCTCCACTGCACCTCGTGAGTAACAACCCTCCAGCGGCCTTGTCCTCACAGATGCAGTCCTGCAAACGCAAAGAGACACCATCGAAGCTATTAATGAGGTTGCCAAGTGGGACAGGCACTGTTTGGTGTCTGCAGGTGCTTCTCTGTAAAGCTGGGCCCACTACAGCACAGAGATCCAAGAGAACAGCTCTTGGTAATCGGAACCGGCTCATAAGCCACTCATCATTGGCCAGTAAATCTTGCTGGTCTCTGAAAATTCGCTCTCTCGGAGTTCTTCCATTCGCCAAATCTTCCAACAGTGCCAGGGCAGCCATTGTGCATCATTACACATTGTAATTGCATGCCTTTTTATACCCACCCATTTGATTGTCAAAGCTACCCAATCGCGTAACACCTTCAGGTGTAGTAATTACCCTGATTGTAACTGACAATGACAGGGCCATTATCACATTGACAGTTCTGCGCAACGAATATGTGATAACAATTTATGAAACTGTGCACTCGTATCTGCCTGACTGAGGCATGGAAAACGGCATCAGTTGAAAAGTAATTTGTCTTACTGTTCACTTTATTATTTATGAGAATACATTTCATAACATGCAAGTATTGTTTAATAATTACAGATCCAACTAAATATGATTACCGATTAAACCGTACAACATATTCACTGTGTGAAATTACTTTCAATCTATCCTTTTGTTTGGCCAGGTACATCACTCTGGATGACAAAGACCTAGAACGCCTACTGGCCCTGATAAACAAGTCTTTCGAGAAGAACCTAAGGGAGGATACCATTGAGTCACTCAAAGGCTGCTTCCACTCCATCTACCTCTCTCAAGGGTAGCCAAACACAGACACACACACACACACCTTCCTGTGTGGCATCCTTTTTTCCTTTTTATATCTTTTCCTGATCTGTGGCTACATTCCGATTCTCTACCCTTCTCCCGAAGTGTAAACTCGTACCATCCGCTCTCATAGATAAAACAAAATATTTTTTGACTGGTGTGAGGAATWTGGTGGAGGAAGGAAACCCAATYCTTTTCAATGCATGAGGGGGAGTAAACGAGTTCACGCTACTGGAGAAGGGAATGTAGAGAATAGCAGCCACCKCAGGATCCTGAGTGAACTCTCCCAACATTCCTCCTCCAAGCCTAAATAAAGGGTTGCAGAACACCAAGCTAAAATAACAGTTCCTCCAATTGACAAACTGTTTTGTGATAATTTTGGTGTGGTATTACTTGTTTTGAGAGCTTGGTGGTTTGGAGCAGTAGGTCATTGTTKGTTTTGAGTGCCAAGGAGCATCTTGGGTTAGACTGCYGTGGTTATATTTGGATCTGGCAGAATTGCAGTCAGCCTGCCTTCAGCATTCTGTGGGTGCTGAAGGTTTGTTTGGTGGAAAAGGTTGTGATTTTTGTCCGGATTCATCCCCCTCATGTAGTTGATTTRACTAGTGTGCTTGAGCCAAATCCCAAATTGAGGTACATGCTTGTAACTCACAGTCTATGTGCACCTTGCATTTGGGGATATGTGAGTGTTGCAGGCAGATCTCAAAGTTATGAGTTGGCCCTTAGAAAGCCCCGAAGCAAAACTAATTTAAGAAATACATGATGAGAGATTCATGTATTCTGGAGTTTAGAATGGCTTCCCTTTTTCATCTTGGAGTTTTTTTTTAACTTTTCAGAAAAACTAACATTTCAAGATGGTACTTTAAGAGACTTGTGCCAATTTTTATATTTCAAAGGGTATTTCTTCGGTGTATATCCAGCATCCGGTCACTTTCATCCTGGGTTAACGACAGTGGTCAATGCCAGTATAATTTTTTTGTAACACTTTTGTCTTAACTCTACAATGAATGTTAAGTTTAAATTTTTATGTGAATTTTTTTTATGGTTTTGGCATTACAGTTGTCCATTCAAGGACAAGGGTAATATAAAAAATGCAGCTAGCCTTTTACATGGCTGATTGCTGTCACGTTCTGACTATAGTTCTTTTGTATTTTCTTTGTTTTAGTGTGGTCAGGGCGTGAGTTGGGTGGGTAATCTATGTTTTATATTTCTGTGTTGGTTTTCTGTGTTTGGCCTGATATGGTTCTCAATCAGAGGCAGCTGTCAATCGTTGTCCCTGATTGGGAACTATATTTAGGTAGCCTGTTTTCTGTTGGGTTTTGTGGGTGGTTATTTTCAGTCATTGTGTGTCTGCACCAGATAGAACTGTTTCGGTTTTCACTTTGTTGTTTTTGTATTTTGAGTTGTTCACTTCCATTAAATAAGATGAACAATTACCACGCTGCYCATTGGTCCTCTGATCCTTCAAACTTCTCCTCCTCAGATGAGGAGGAAGACGACAGCCGTTACAATCGCCACTGTTAAATGCACAAAAGATTACCAATCAAATGAACTGACTTKAAACGGGTATGATTTTAATCATCTGGGGCACAAACTGTTATTGATTTCAATACAATAGTTTAAATGTGCAAAAATGATATCAGCCATTGTACAACAAGCCATTTTACATAGAATTAAAGTTTACATTTTGACACACAGACCTACTGTGGATTCTGTCTGGAATTCCGTGAATGCCTTAAATTCACTGCTACAATCCAATGGTGCATGGAAGGTTGAGTGGGTGTATGGGCGTTTTGTGTTGGTGGTTTGGGTCTGTTGAAAGGAAAACCAAGCTTTGTTWGTGTGTTTGAAGATTTTGTAGGCAGAAAAAACTATTGCTAAGATGCTTAAGTGGATACAGTTTGACTGGTCAAGCTGCCCAGGTACAATAGATATGGGCACTCTAAGCAGCAGACAATGGGYAAAAAATTACAACATTTGTAAATGATGGATGTAAAATGAACCACAACTTGTTTCTCACAAATGTACCAGGTTGTGAAGTCTGCAAACAACTTTTCACTCCGAGAATGAGAACGGTAAGCCTTGTTCACATTGCAGGCCTTAGTCATAGATACCTTTTTAAAAAATGGGCCWTYGTAGTGTCATGATATTTCTGTGCATTCAAATTGCCATCGATAAAATGCAATTGTATTCATTGTCTGTAGCTTCTGCCTGCCCATACTGTAAAACCACCTCCACCGTGGGGCACTCTGTTTGCAATGTTGTCATCAGKAAATTGRTCTCCCACACGGCATCATACACGTGYTCTGTGGTTGTGAGGCTGGTTGGATGTACTGCCAAATTCTTTAAAACAAAATTGGAGGTGGCTTATGGTAGAGAAATTAACATTAGAATCTCTGTCAACAGCTCTGGTGGACCTTCCTGCAGTCAGCATGCCAATTGCACGCTCCCTCAAAACTTGAGACATCTGTGGCATTGTGTTGTGACAGAACTGCACATTTTAGGGTGGCCTTTTATTGRCCCCAGCACAAGGTMKATCTATGTGATGATCATGCTGTTTAGTCAGCTACTTGAGATGCCACACKTGTCAGGTATTTGGTATTTTATTAGGATCCCCATTAGCTGCTAAGCCACTGTTAAAAATAATAAAAACGACAAAAAAATAAATGTATGCACACTTCAGAGATACCTCGCAGAGGCCACCTAATATTAAGGAGGAGTAGAGTTAATTGACTGTCAGTCACTTRCAGTCCTCAGCTCAATGGCAAAGAGCAAKGCAGAATGCAGCYTCGAGATCACATGCAGATATGTCAACTCAACGAATCCAGCAGCAACAGGCAACGAAAAGTTCATCTCCGTGACGTTGGCAGCAGCACTGTGAAGTTTTTGAAGCACAGTAATGTACGATAAGCAAGGTGCAAGGATGTGACTCAGTGTCTCAGCATCATGTCTAAATCACGTGCACATCTATTTTGCATATAAAGACTACTTTTCTGCAGTGAAATAACATCTCTTAAAGAATACACATGAAACCAAGTTTCATACAATTGCTAATTGGAGCGTATAGCATACCATATCACTTAAAACTTCTTCGGGATCGGTGTCCCTTCCACGGGACGGTTGCGCTAACGTAGGCTAATGCGATTAGCATGYGGTTGTAAGTAACTAAATTTCCCAGGACATAGACATATCTGATAWTGGCAGAAAGCTTAAATTCTTGTTAATCTAACTGCACTGTCCAATTTACAGTAGCTATTACAGTGAAAGAATACCATGCTATTGTTTGAGGAGAGTGCAACATTTTGAACATGAAAAGTTATTAATAAACCAATTAGGCACATTTGGGCAGTCTTGATACAACATTTTGAACAAAAACAAAATGGTTCATTGGATCAGTCTAAAACTTTGCACATACACTGCTGCCATCTAGTGGCCAAAATCTAAATTGCAGCTGGGCTGGAATAATACATTATGGCATTTCTCTTGCATTTCAAAGATGATGGTATAAAAAAATACAAAATAACGATTGTTTTTACTTTGTATTATCTTATACCAGATCTATTGTGTTATATTCTCCCTCATTCCTTTGACATTTCCACGAACTTCACAGTGTTTKCTTTCAAATGGTACCAAGAATATGCACATCCTTGCTTCAGGGCCTGAGCTACAGGCAGTTAGATTTGGGTATGTCATTTTAGGGGAACATTTAAAAAAAGGGGTGGATCCTTATTAACAAACTTAAGGTATGAAAGGCCCTTACAACATTGACAATTCCTACCCATACAAGGATGCTGCAGAGCTAGCTACTAACACTGATTGGCATGGCTGATTTACAAGACGAGGTAAAAACGAATATATTTTCAATAATCACTTTAACAGCATTACCCATGGAACTACGTAATACTAAGTACTCATAAAGCAATATAYAACAGCTCACAGAAGTATTGCTTACCTATGTGACATTTTTGAAGCACAGTAATGTATGATAAGCAAGGAGCAAGGATGCGACTCAGTGTCTAAGCAGCATGCCTAAAACACGTGCACATCTTATTTGCATAGGCTAGGACCTAGGTGGATTACTATCTGAGGTCAGTGAGGCGGCGGAAAGATACGGACTGAACCTCTCAAAGCACCAAAATAACAAGGATTATATATTCCCCATCTAAACACTCTCATCCTATAAAGAGTAACTTACACTGTCAACTGATAAAACTTGGACCAATGCATCTTTCAGCCTATCTACTTGCTCCAACATTATGGTAGTTTGTTGTTGTACAAAAGACACCAACTGTGCAATAGGTTGGCTAACTAAGTGCAACTGGTCAATCAAATCAATCAATCAAATGTATTTATAAAGCCCTTCTTACATCAACTGATGTCACAAAGTGCTGTACAGAAACCCAGCCTAAAACCCCAAACAGCAAGCAATGCAGGTGTAGAAGCACGGTGGCTAGGAAAAACTCCCTAGAACTGGTCAACTGACAACAACTGACAACATCTGAGAAGCCATTTCAAAGAGGTAAGTAGGCATTCTTCTCTCTCTTGTAGACCGTCTAGGCAATGATGAGACTCATTCAGGTTCTATCAACTCTTCAGAATTCCTGGATGTTTCATTCTCGTGACTCTGAGTCTCAAAGGTTCCATCCAACGGTTGCTGCTGAGAAGGGAAGGCATTGTTTTCTTCCAAAAGGTGTGTCAGGATTCAGTTAATGAGTCCTAAAATCTTTTGTTTCATCCACAATATACTCCTGGGAATGGACAACCTACAGTATGCTTCAGATGTGACATTTTCCATTTCAGCCTCTCTGGCACGTTGTCTCATCCGAGAAGGTTGGGGCCTTGCTGGTGAATCTTGACATCTCACATCTGGATTAGAAGATATGAATCCACACGGCCTCAGTATATCTCGTTGAAGAGTCCTTTCACCACTTTCGTCATCATCTTCTGGCTTCACAATGTACCCAGGCAGATCATCACTGGTCTTTCGGACTACAACATAGATACTAGGTTCCCACCGGTCTGCCAACTTGTTTTTTTCCCCTCAGATTCACATTCCTGACTTAAGACTCTATCCTCTTCCCCAAGAAAGCACTCTGCAACATTCTTGTCCCATCTCCGCTTGTTTGGAAGTTGTAATTTCTTGGTTTTGTTCAAGACCATCTCATCTCAAGCCTCAACCTTAGTTCTCTGACATACTTTTGATTGGTTTCATGGTTATGTCCAACAGGGTCAATGCCAAAGCAGAGGTCTATGGGTAACCTAGGCTGTCTACTGAAAATGAGGGAAAATGGTGACCAGTGGTATCGTTTCTAGTACAGTTGTACTAGTGGAAGTACATATTTTCTCCAATGTTCTTTCTTTTGATCAGAGAGTGTCCCTGACATGTCAAGAAGTGTTCTATTGAATCTSTCAACTGGGTTACCTCTTGGGTGGTACAGAGTGGTGCGTGACTTAGACCCTGAGATTTTACAGAGCTCTGAGATACTGAGATACTGTGTCAACCAAACAAGCACATTGAACCCCACCTTGTCTGGAAACTGCATAACATGGTTCTCCAATTAAACCCGTAGGTATTTCTCTATGGCACCAGTAATATGRCACTGTAGCAAGACTCTTCTGGTGCAACTTCATTCACAATACCTAAAAAGCATTTCTTTGACTCTCTCATTCTCATATGATCTCACTTCAAGAAGGAAGTCTGAGTGAGTGGGGCAACTAGCTTCTTTATCAAGCCTAGGTTGCAGCTGGAGGTGGTCAATGAGCACATTGTCCCAACAGCCCCTAACAAACTGCTTTAATAAATGTTGTCTGGAATGTCTGCCATTTGGCCCACCACTCTCTATGACTTTTTGCAGGACATGAAGTCTACACAAGTAGTCAGATACGCCAACATGCTGATGAAAACGTGTCTCAATACAATGTATGAAGAGCTCATCTCCTTTGACTACACTCCCATAAGCTTTCTCCAGCTCTTCAAAGCATTTTGAAGCATTAGTGTTTTCTCCAGCATCAGGTGCAATGGTTAGTGCAGGAGGCAGAAGGCTTTTCAGGAGCGTCCTCTTCTTGGCACTCTCAGTGAGATCTTTGTCCTTGATCACCTGACGGATCTGAACTCTCCATGTGTCATAATCACTCTGTATGCTCCACTACCACCTTTTGGACTTCACCTAGAAGTAATGGGAGTGGAGGGAAATGGCAAAACTTTAGGTCAATGACCTGTTGAAACTGGAGTGTCACACATAGGTTTACGGAACGATTCCTTGCACTCAGTTGAGTACTGTTTGCTTGCATTGTGGCTTGTATTGAGCAATTGATTGATTGCTATGGTTTCCAGCTCTTTGGCATCAGTTCCATATTTGTTCGCAATTTCACCCAGGTGCTCTTGGAAACAATCAGTTAGGTCCATCAGAATGTCATCAAGTAAAGTARCATCCTTATGCTCACTGGTTCCTTTCAGAGCATGTCTGATCATTTGTATTAACTGATTCAACTACCCAGTGACAACTGCTGTCATGACTTGGGTGCTCCTGGACTYACCAGAACTCAGGTATGTTGTCCTCAAATTCACATAGAATAAAATCAGACAACCTCTAAATCCTGTATACTGTACCAATAGAGCTACYCTGAACAAAAATATAAATGCAACATGTAAAGTGCTGGTCCCATGTTTCATGAGCTGAAATAAAAGCTCCCAGAAAATGTCCATATGCACAAAATAGCTTATTTCTCTGAAATGTTGTGCACATTTGTTTACATCACTTAACGAGTATTTCTCATTTGCCAAGATAATCCATCCACCTGACAGGTGTGGCATATCAAGAAGCTGAAAAATCAGCATGATCATTACACGGGTGCACCTTGTGTGGGGACAAAAAAAGGCCACTCTAAAATATGCAGTTGTCACATAACACAATGCCACAGATGTCACAAGTTTTGATGGAGCATGCAATTGATATGTTGACTGCAGGAACGTCCACTAGAGCTTAAAAGCCTCAGAGCCTCACATTCTAAATGCTGGGTTGAAGATCTAGGGAACGGTACCAAAAATATTCTGCAGCATTGAAGGTCCCCAAGAACACAGTGGCCATCATTCTTAAATAGAAGAAGCTTGAAACCACGAAGACTCTTCCTAGAGCTGGCCATCCAGCCAAACTGAGCAATCGGGGGAGAAGGGCCTTGGTCAGAGAGGTGACCAAGAATCCGATGGTCACAGAGTTCCTCTGTGGAGATGGGAGAACTTCCAGAAGGACAACCATCTCTGCAGCACTCCACCAATCACGAATTTATGGTAGAGTGGCCAGGCAGAAGCCACTCCTCAGTAAAAGGCACATGACAGCCCGTTTGGAGTTTGCCAAAAGGCACCTAAGGGACTCTCAGACCATGAGAAACTTCAGGTTGAATGCGGAACGAGGAAGAGCTCAGTTTTGTTGTTTTGAAAAAGTTTGTTGTTTTGAAAGTGTATTGGAAAGTGAAAGTTTTGAAAGTGTATTTTAGTTAGGTTCCCACGACGCAGTTTTCATCAGTTGTTGGGACTGCTAGTCTCTGTCCAGTGATCATGCTGACCAAGGATGGGTCTGAGGAGCTATTTGGTGTTGCAGCTAGCCTAAGTTAGCTGCTAGCTAGCTGTATATCAAGCTAGCTGGGTTTTCTTGAGAGCTTGAATGCAGCCTGTGATGAGATAAGCCATTGTGTTCTGGCTTTGTGGCTCTCTAGATCCCTGTTTTTTGTTGTTTTCAAACTTCCCTGTGACCTGCCCTGTCTGGAACTGCGAGGAGTAACAGCGTAACCTACMTTGCTAGCTACCATGACAAAGACCAAAGACGGTGGGAGTACCGTTGAGGATAGTGGTGTCTCTCTATCACACATGAAGGATCTTTTAAACAAACAAAGAGTTCTACAAGCAGTTGTTACAACTACAGAAAATACTGGTGGATCCAACTAATAAAAGAATGGACTGACCAGAGAGGTCCAGGACCTGAAGAATAGTTTGCAGCACTCCCAGGGTCAGCCTAATGAGTTGAAACAGTAGAACGGCAAGAGAGGACATCAGTTATGAGTGTGAATCCATAATGACAATGACGGATAAATCAGACTCGAGGGACAATCAAGGCGGAACAACATGGTTGTGGAAGGAATTGCAGAATCTCCACATGAGACCTGGATGGAGTCTAGGTCTCATGTG
>NC_036860.1:10015631-10043436 GCF_002910315.2 Salvelinus sp. IW2-2015
GTTGACGTCYGCCATTTTCTTCCACTGCAGTAAAATAAACAACTCTGTGTTGTGAGTCATCCACTCACAAATCCCCCCCCCCCAGCCCCATCGCATCGTGTCACGTGACCTGCAGCTGGGGTCATTACCTTGTTTGTTATGAAGCGGCGACCCTCACATCTGGATATGTGATGCTTTCCTTTTCCTCGCCTCGTTTATTTTCTCCCCTTCATCTATACTTCTCTTTTTGTCCCTCAGTCTGGCTGCTTTGGGGTGTTGCTGAGTTCATTAGGCAGCCACCAGGGGGACATGGGTTGGGTCTGTTCACCACCGCCACCCTTACTCAGGACTCAGAGTTTTTGCTAACACTTCCTTTGAATACTCCCCTCATGGACACTGCACATCATTAGATGTTCCACAAACTATCTGAGGAAGATAAGACAAATGTTCCTACATGTGAGATGGGTCAAGTCTTAAGGCTAACTAAAAGTGGGAGGGTACCGGGAAGAACTCAGGAAACAGAGACAGTGGTTCACAGTTTGAGGAGMTATTCATTTGATTAATCKGGCTGAGGTTGGGGTTAGTGACGCAGGCATAGGAAGATGATTGCTTTTCTCCCGGAAGGTGTTTCTCTAAAAGAATGTAAACAGTCATTGACCCAAATAAATAAGGTCAAAAGGGGAGGGTTTAATGATAGAGGGAGGGAGGGGGTGGGCAGGGAGCAAGAATAAGGAGAGAGGAGTACAAAGGGAGGGTGYGGAAGAGAGAGGGAGYGAGAAAGAGAGGGAGCAAAAGAAAGAGAGAGGGTAGAAAGGGATGGAGGAGAAAAGGGAGAGAAACATGGAAAGTAGGCCATAACAGTCAGTCTCCCTCCACTCTGCAGACACCGTCTAAGATCTTGTCCTCTCTAAGTGGCTGTGAGATAGCATTTCCCTAACTCTAACTCACTCGGTTCTGAGTCTCATGAGTGTACACTCTTAGAAGAAAGGTGTTCAAAAGGTACTTCGGGTGTCCCCATAAGAGAACCCTTTTTGGTTCCAGGTAGAACCTCTTTTTAGTTCCAGTAGAAATCTTTTGGGTTCCATGTAGTACCCTCTGTGGAAAATTTATTTTTTATTTTACCCCCCTCTTCTCCCAATTTTCGTGATATCCAATCGCTAGTAATTAATCTTGTCTCATCGCTACAACTCCGTACGGGCTCGGAGAGACAAAGGTCGAAAGCATGCGTCCTCCGAAGCACAACCCAACAAGCCGCACTGCTTCTTACACAGGCGCTCTCAACCCGGAAGCAGCTGCACAATGTGTGGAGGAAACACAGTGCACCCGGCCCCCTTGGTTACGCGCACAATCGGCCCGCAGGAGTCGCTGGAGCACGATGAGACCAAGGATATCCCTCACTGGCAAAACCCTCCCTAACCCAGACGACGCTAGGGCCAATTGTGAGTCGCCCCACGGACCTCCCGGTCGCGCCGGCTCTGCGACAGAGCCTGGGCGCGAACCCAGAGACTCTGTGGCACACTAGCACTGCGATGCAGTGCCCTAGACTACTGCGGCCACCCGGGGCCTGGAAAAGGGTTTTACATGAAATTCAAAAGGTTCTACTGGAAGCAAAAAGGTTTCTTCAAAAGGATTTCCTATGAGGACAGCCAAATAACATTTTTGTTCTACACTGAACAAACATGCAACAATGTCAAACATTTTACTGAGTTACAGTTCATATAAGGAAATATATTAATTAGGCCCAAATCTATGGATTTCACATGACTGGGAATACAGATATGCATCTGTTAGTCACAGATACCTTAATAAAAAAAAGGTAGGGCCGGGGATCAGAAAACCAGTCAGTATCTTGTGTGACCACCATTTGCCTCATGCAGCGTGACACACCTCCTTCGCATAGAGTTGATCAGGATGTTGAGTGTGGCCTGTGGATTGTTGTCGACGAACTGCAGTCAGGTTAAGACCCTTGTGAGGACGACGAGCACYCAGATGAGCCTCCCTAAAACGTTTTTGTTCAGTAGAGATACTCTTAGAAAAAAGGTGCTATGATGCAAGATCAAATCTTATAAGAACTGTGTGCATGTCTGTGTGTGTTTGTGGCCGAATCCGTGTATCTTATGTGGATCTCATTAGAGACCTGAAATTCCAGGAGCTCTTAAGTCACATGACGCTGGGAGCRGATTGTACAGCACTTGCCTCAATTGAGAGTCCCGCTGCCTCAGCCCARATCTTGCCCAAGGGCCAAGGGGCTCTGGGGATGTATTTTACTACACCTATTAGCCCCAAGGGGCATGCTTCTGAACACAGCCTACAGAAATACTCTATAGCCTTGTTGACATTGGCAGTTTGAATTGACAAAAAACAAAATGCATATACAATTCAAATTTGTTCTTTTTCCTGCAGTCTGAACATCCAAAAAGCACATGGAATTGGATATTTGAAGCCACATTTCTGTAGGTGGTTTGAAATAAGATCTGATTCCTGMACAAGCGACTTGTTTCTGAACAGTCAAATCTGATTTATTTTATTTGCCCTCGAGTGGTTTTTAGACTGTTATTTGGCATATCTTGTTACTTGCTAACGATGAGGTAGCTAACTAGCTTGTAAATTGTTTACCAACAAATTTGTTAATGTGCTAGACAGCTAAACTGTTATAGCTAGCTAGATGAATGCTGTGGCTAGCCTAAAATGACTCGTTTTGATTGAGAAAATTCAAAGCAAATGGGAAACGTCCATGGCAGGCATTGTTTTCACTTTAGCTTTCCAAAACTTCTAAGTGATAGGAAGCCCGAACACCACCACCAATCGGCCTACACCAAAGCGCACACACCGTCATTGCTAGCGTAGCCATGTCAGCAAAATGAATGCTGTCTGAACATACACACAAATCCAATTTGGTCACTTATAACTTTGCTGTTTGGACTGTCCAAAACGGATTTGAAACACAAAACTAATTTGCGCATTAAGGCCTGCAGTGTGAACAAGGCTTATCTGGAGTGTACAGTTGAAGTTGGAAGTTTACATACACTTAGGTTGGAGTCATTAAAACTCGTTTTACAACCACTCCACAAATGTCTTGTTACAAACTATAGTTTTGGCAAGTCAGTTAGGACATCTGCTTTGTGCATGACACAAGTAAATTTTCCAACAATTGTTTACAGACAGATTATTTCACTGTATCACAATTCCAGTGGGTCAGAAGTTAATGAGATACTCTAAGTTAACTGTACCTTTAAACAGCTTGGAAAATTCCAGAAAATTATGTCATGGCTTTAGAAGCTTCTGATAGGCTAATTGACATCATATGAGTCAATATGAGTCAATTGGAGGTGTACCTGAGGTGTACCTGTGGATGTATTTCAAGGCCTACCTTCAAACTCAGTGCCTCTTTGCTTGACATCATAGGAAAATCAAACAAAAAAATCAAACAAAATCAACGAAGACCGCAGGGGAAAAAATTGTAGACCTCCGCAAGTCTGGTTCATCCTTGGGAGCAATTTCCAAATGCCTGAAGGTACCACGTTCATCTGTACAAACAATAGTACGCAAGTATAAACACCATTGGGCCACCCAGCCGTCATATGGCTCTGGAAGGAGACGCGTTCTGTCTCCTAGAGATGAACGTACTTTGGTGCGACAAGTGCAAGTCAATCCCAGAACAACAGCAAAGAACCTTGTAAGGATGCTGGAGGAAACAGGTAAAAAAGTATCTATATCCACAAGAAAACGAGTCCTCCATCGACATAACCTGATAAATGGCAGCTCAGCAGGAAGAAGCCACTGCTTCCAAAACCACCATAAAAGCTAGACTACGGTTTGCAACTGCACATGGGACAAAGATCATACTTTTTGGAGAAATGTCCGCTGGTCTGATGAAACAAAAATAGAACTGTTTGGCCATAATGGCCTTCGTTATGTTTGGATGAAAAAGGGGGAGGCTTGACAGCCGAAGAACACCATCCCAACAGTGAGGCACGGGAGTGGCAGAAGCATGTTGTGGGGGTGCTTTGCTGCAGGAGGGACTGGTGCACTTCACAAAATAGATGGCATCATGAGGAGGAAATTATGTGCATATATTGAAGCAGCATCTCAGACATCAGTCGGAAGTTAAAGCTTGGTCGCAATGGGTTCTTCCAAATGAACAATGACCCCAAGCATACATCCAAAGTTGTGGCAAAATGGCTTAAGGACACAAAGTCAAGGTATTGTGAGTGGCCATCACAATCCTGACCTCAATCCAATAGAAAATTTGTGGGCAGAACTGAAAAAGCTCGTGCGAGCAAGGAGGCCTACAAACCTGACTCAGTTACACTCTGTCAGGAGGAATGGGCCAAAATTACCCCAACTTTATTGTGGGAAGCTTGTGGAAGGCAACCCGAAACGTTTGAATTAAATAATTTAAAGGCAATGCTACCAAATACTATTGAGTATATGTAACTTCTGACCCACTGGGAATGTGATGAAAGAAAAAGTGAGTAATACTCATTCTCTCACTATTTTCTGACATTTCACATTCTTAAAATAAAGTGGTGATCCTAACAGACCCAAGACAGGGAATTTTTACTAGGATTAAATGTCAGGATTTGTGAAAGAATTGAGTTTAAATGTATTTAGCTAACGTGTATGTAAACTTCCGACTTCAACTGTATACAGTGTTGTAACGATGTACAAATGGTTACAAATACTATTATTCTGACATTTCACATTCTTAAAATAAAGTGGTGATCCTAACCTAAGGATCACCACTTTATTCATCACACTCCTAACCTAAGACAGGGAATTTTTACGTGGATTAAATGTCAGGAATTGTGAAAAAATGTAGTTTAAATTTATTTGGCTAAGGTGTATGTAAACTTCAGACTTCAACTGTATGTGTGTGTGTGTATGTATCTGGGTATCTTTCTTAGAATACGTGACAGTGGGGACAGTAAAGTTTTTCTGTCACAACCTACTCACACTGTCTCCTCAGTTCTTGCCATCTGCCCAGTGATTCTCCATCTATATATAATTTCACACAGCAGAAAGGAAAGGTTATTATTGCCTATTGCAAGCTAGCCTAACTACAGCTACTGTAATTCTAGCTCTCTAACAGGGGTGCTGTTTTTGTGAGGATGCAGCAGAGCACTGATTCACATGGTTTTAAGTTTATGTTCAGAAAATGTTGAAGCACATTCAGAGAAGCAATGTATGTTTGTTTTTATATCTGTATCCCTTTTTTCTCCCCAATTTCGTGGTATCCAATTGGTAGTTAGTCTTGTCCCATCGCCGCATCTCCCGTATGGACTCGGGAGAGGGAAAAGTTTGAGAGCCGTGAGTCCTCCCGAACATGACCCAGCCAAGCCGCACRGCTTCTTGACACAATGCCCGCTTAACCCAGGAGCCAGCCGCACCAATGTGTCAGAYGAAACACTGTACATCTACAGTAGCGACCGTGTCAGCGTGCACTGCACCCGGCCCGCCACAGGAGTTGCTAGAGTGCGATGGGACAAGGACATCCCGGCAGGCCAAACCCTCCTCTAACCAGGATGACGTTGGGCCAATTGTGTGCTGCCCSATGGGTRTCCRGGTCGCGGCCGGCTGCGACAGAGCCTGGACTCGAACCAGGATCTCTAGTGGGACAGTTTGGYCCACGGCACCACTCGGGAGGCCTCGGTATTGACAGTTTTTACTTGCGAAACTCAATTCAGCCTCTAGATTCCTTTCAGACGGTGAATCCTTGGCGCCGGGGTAAAATCATGGGTGGTTTCAGGAGGCATGCGGTGAAGGAYAGGAGTGGAGAGAAGGTGGGCGGGATAATAGAGCGTACCTGAYATCTCCAAAAGTACTTGACCACGTCCCCTGAATCCTTTTGCTCCAAGTAAATATAGAGCCTGGCCAGCTTTATAGTCTTCTCTGTCTCGTACAGTCTCACACAGTATCACAGGGGCGTAATCCAACGACTTTGTGTTAGCCATGGTACTTCAGAGTCAAGGGTCTATCTTGTCACCCAGTGRTCASTTGACKGGTAGAAKCKTGGGCACYGTAGCTGCCATGTTGGCTYGTCCTCCACGTCAACACCATGGAAAGGTGCTTAGAGGGCTTTTTCTCCTCCCTTTATTGGCTGTTTTTAAAGGGGTGCCCCTAGGTGTTTCCACCCAGCTGGGGACGGGGTATTGCGCTCGTTTTGGGCTCTTAAAGCTCCATGTCTCCATAGCCTGTGGAAAGTCACCTCTATCACCCACTGTCTCTCTACTTTACCTGCCCTCTTATCTATTAGCCTTGAGCATGTTAGTGGGGGGGGGGGGGGTTATGAGATGCTGGAGGAGGTGAGCTAGGGGGATTTGGCCACCTTTTGATGTCCCAGCTTACCTGCTAATGGGCCGGGGGCCAGGCTCCGCACGTGGGCCATGCAGGGCCATAAAGGGCCKGTTAGTAAGGCCCAGGTAATGAAGCCTCCTGTTCTGTTTAAAGAGGGCCCCTGAAAGTGGCCCCTGCTGGGGGTCTTCCCACTTCCTGCCAGCCGGCCGGAGGGACGGAAGAACGGGAGCTGATAAGAACAGGAGCAGAGGTATAGGGAGGGAGCAGGGGAGGAGAAAMCAGCATTAATGCAGTCAACTCTCTGACTTTAAAAGTGCTTTTGTAAGTACATGGTCAGCCGTTTCTGGTTCCTGAGCTGATGATGTCACAGACACTTGGCTCTAACTGGGTTCTAAGAAGTGTTAAGCACACCCCCAACTGGGAGTTTTGTGATCATGTTTTTTAATAACGTGCACCTGTTAACAGTGTAGCAACACTTCGTCCTGTCGTCAGCAGACCCRGAGAAAGTGCTGATTAGAACAACCCGTGAACTACAAAAGGGCTACTTCTGAGTCACATTTCTCAGTCTCACAGATGGACCYTCATTGACTAAACAAGGCAGTTTGTTATAGAAGTGATTCAACTCTGATGAAGTACAGTAGATCACATTGAGTATCACTTCATCTCTAAGGTGGATGTGTTTACTTCCATTATATTACCCACCTCACCTCGGTTGGTGGGGAAAACAAAAAAACAATGTTCATCGTTTTATTATTTTTTCCGAGCTCAGCCTCGTATTTCCCCCTGGTGMGGGGGGGGTTCTAGTCCACTCTGCCATTTACTGTGGCCCCCTGCTGGTTCCTGGCTGCCCATGAAGGGTCTGTGAGACCTGGGGACACTGTAAACGCACCAGGACACCCAGCATGTCCCTCCTTGATCCTCCACTGTGTAAAACTGTTGCTGTCGGCAACATCAGGTTATAGACCGCGCTACTGAGTTACAGTAAGCAACCGGTCCCATCTATACAAGGCAGTGTAGACTGCTGAGGGGAGGACAGCTCATAATAATGGCTGGATGAAGAAAATGGAAAAGCATTAAACACATGGAAACCATGTGTTTGATGTTGATACCTTTCCACCTATTCCGCACCAGCCCATTACCACGAYGTCATCCTCCGCATTTAAGGTGCCACCAACCTTCTGTGATCCAAGGGTTGGTTATTAACGCTGTGTAGACAGAAAAAAGACTTGCACGGCCCAACTTAATTTTCTCTGCAGATTACTGGATACATCCAATAAGAACACAACAGACAGMTGTAGTAGGTAAAAATGTCAATCATGGATTGGATAGATAAATTACAATCTTGTGGGGATTCTGAATGGTAGACCAGTAAARTGCCACATACTGTATCTGTTGTCATAGTAATATCCCTATTGACTCAGAACCATCAGAAACAGTCAGGACAGTTGTCTTTACCCAGGTGTCTTATCAGACATGGATGATTCCCAAATGGCACCCTATTCCCTATATAGTACACTACTTTTGACCAGAGCCCTGGTCAAAAGTAGTGCACTATGTAAGGAAAAGGGTGCTATTTGGGGTTCAGTTAGTTCTATATGGGAATCCAGCTCCCTAACCACTCCACCACACAATGCCAAAGGGTTAACAATACACTGAGCTAGGTCTGGGCTCCTTCTCTTTAGAGACGCATCCAGCACAATGCTCTCTCATCAAGTCTCTTCCTGTTTAAGATTAAGTGGAATGCTGGCACTTAAACAGTGGTGGTGGGAAGAGAAGGGGAGGTGACTGAGGTTCACAGCCCAGCCAAAGAAACCACGGCTTCCTCCGAAAGGAATATCACTGAAACGCCTTGACTACCAAGGTACCACTTTTCCCTCTGTTGCATTGGTTAAATAGCAATTATGGCAATCATAATACCTGAATTGAGAATTGAACCATCAGCCATTAAAAAGGTCTGGTCTTTGTCGCTGTCTTGGCATTGGTTAAATAGCAATTATGGCAATCATAATACCTGAATTGAGAATTGAACCATCAGCCATTAAAAAGGTCTGGTCTTTGTCGCTGTCTTGTTTTTGTGTAGTGAAAGCGGTAAATAAATAAATGTCCAACGTTTTCATCATACTAAGCTGTTGTCTGATTCACTATGAACTGAAGTGTTTTACTGCAGTACCAGAATGTCACGTTAACTTCGTTAAAGTCAATCTAAGCCATTCTTAGATTGACTTTTTCCTTGTAAGGACAAAATGTACATTCCCAGCGTACTCGCTTTTCCTAAATTGGAAGATTCTGGAATCTCCGAAAATGAATGCAGGTTGCTATTATTTTAAGTCTGGACTTGGGCTGGATAGGCGGAAGTCCCCACCTCCACTCCATTAGCTTCAGCAGTCATTAGCTTCAGCAGTCATAGCTCGCAGCATGTCGAAGCTCAGCAGTCATTAGCTTCAGCAGTCCTTAGTCTTCAGCAGTCTTCAGCCTTTTAAAGACTATCTGGCCCCGGTTGAAATGCCAGGACTACTGGCTACTGTATGTGTCCACAGAGTCTAGAGCTTCACTCTGGCTGCAATTGAAGGGGTCTCGGCTGCTTGCCTGTGAGCAGCCTCTGCTATGGGCCCCGTCCTTTTGCTTTATGTCACCGTGGCCTCTGGAAAAGCAGAAGTCTGCTTTTGTTCATCCGGTTTACCGCTCCCCAGAGAGTTGTCTCAGCAGTAATGGGCCAGGACACTTCAACTCCACCAAAGGAACAGGAGAAGTGCAAGAGATTTCCCCACCGGAGAGAAAGAAAAAAGATTACTGCTGTTCGTAATTGTATTACGTGATACTCACCATGTCATAGCCATTCAGTCTTGAAGACCCTGTGTACTGATGACAGACATAACACTTTGACCATCTAAACAGGCTGAAGTTCTTTAGCTAGTTACTTTAACCAGAAACATACATAGCCAACATTTTCTTTGTAACCAGCTGGCAGTAGTCTTAGGTTGGTCACCTTACAATTGAACCAGTGGTTAACAGGTAATGAAAAGAGAACAAACCCTTCACACACCTGTTAAAGACGCATCAGGATGTTTGGAACGTTTCACACACCTGTTAGTGATGTATAGTACACTGAACAAAAATATAAACGCAACATGTGTCACGAGCTGAAATAAAGATCACAGAAATGTTCCACACGCAGAAAAATATTATTTCTCTAAAATGTCATTCACCAATTGTTTACATCCTGTTAGTGAGGATTTCTCGTTTTCAAGAAATCCATCCACCTACAGGTGTGCATATGAAGAAGCTGATTGAACAGCATGATCATTGCACAGGCGCACCTGTGCTGGGGACAGTAAAAGGCCACTCTAAAATGTGCAGTTTTGTCACAAACACAAATGCCACAGATGTCTCAAGTTGAGGAACGTGCAATTGGCATGCTGACTGCAGATGTCCCCAGAGCTGTTGCCAGAGAATTGAATGTTCATTTCTCTACCATAAGCTGCCTCCAATGTTGTTTTAGAACGTGGCAGTACATCCAACCAGCCTGAATGCACAGAGATACCGTGACAAGATCCTGAGGCCCATCATCGTGCCATTTCACCGCCGCCATTCACCTCCATTCAGCATGATAATGCACGCCCCATGTTGCCAGGATCTTACACAATTCCTGGAACCTGAAAATGTCCCAGTTCTTCCATGGCCTGCATTACTCACCAGACATGTCACCGCCTGTGAGCATGTTCGGGATCTCTGGATCGCGTGTACGCAGCTGTTCCAGTTCCTGCCAATATCCAGCAACTTCGCACAGCCAATGAAGAGTGGGGCAACATTCCACAGGCCACAATCAGCAGCCTGATCAACTCTATGCGAAGGAGATGTGTCGCCCTGCATTAGGCAAGTGATGGTCACACCAGATACTGACTGGTTTTCTGATCCACGCCCCTACCTTTTTTTTAAAGGTATCTGACCAACAGATGCATATCTGTATTCCCAGTCATGTGAAATCCATAGATGAGAGCCTAATGAATTTATTTCAATTGACTGATTCCTTAAATGAACTGTAACTCTGTAAAATCTTTGAAATGGTTGCATGTTGCGTTTTTATATTTTGTTCAGTATCCATTGTCTTCTCACAAACAAGACCATTGAGGGCCATAGGCTCTTGAAATGTAGTCGACTGCATGCACATGCAAGATTCGTTGATTCAAGCCAATGAAGTAAACGCTTTCATTGTGGGGCTCTTCATGCATTTTCTATGTATGTCGGAGCATGTGTTTGCTTATGTTGTAATTCCATTTCTGTCCTTGTGTCAGGAAATTGGTCATAGTCATGTGACTGCAGAAATGTGTGTGTGGATGTGTTTGATATTCAGATAGTGAGTACATGGCCTGGATCACAGAAAAGTCAGACTCACTTATTTTCTCACTCTCTCTCTCTCTTCTATTTTCCATCATTCATATTCCAAACTTACTCTCAGTCTCTAATTCAAACTCCTGACATTCCAAACATTTCATGACTTACATCTGAAATTAGCATATTATTTTGTCTGTCTGTCTGTTTGTCTGTCTGTCTGTCTGTCTGTCTGTCTGTCTGTCTGTCTGTCTGTCTGTCTGTCTGTCTGTCTTGTCTGTCTGTCTGTCTGTCTGTCTGTCTGTCTGTCTGTCTGTCTGTCTGTCTGTCTGTCTGTCTGTCTGTCTGTCTCGCTCTCTGTCTGGTCTGTCTGTCTGTCTCGCTCTCTGTCTCGCTCTCTGTCTGTCTTCTGTCTTCTGTCTGTCTGGTCTGTCTTCTGTCTGTCTGTCTGTCTGTCTGTCTGCTGTCTGTCTGTCTGTCTGTCTGTCTGTCTGTCTGTCTGTCTGTCTGTCTGTCTGTCTGTCTGTCTCGTCGGTCTGTCTGTCTCTCTCTGTCTCTCGTTCTGTCTGTCTCTCTCTGTCTCTGTCTGTCTGTCTGTCTCTCTCTGTCTGTCTGTCTGAACTAGGAAGGAATGGAAAGGAAGAGGAGGCCAGTGGTCAGAAGCCTCGGGCCGCTCTCCAACGCTGCTAAAATCTGTCCAGCCGATCTCCCAGGCAACAACCTCTAATTTGGGATGTATTTTGAGAGGTTTATTGGGCTGGCTTCCCTGGTCTGAGGCTGAAACGTGGAGTCAACAATTACATTGTGTTATTTTCAACTCCAGGGCTATTCACATGCAGGCAGGGAAGGATCCTACGGGGCTTTTTGATCAAGCTATTGACTTTGAAAATAAAATAAAAATCTAAATGATCTTGGAAAGTAAGGGCAAAGKAGGATAAATCAAAGCTGCATTTTGGTGGAATGTTTGAATTTTCACATTCGTTGAGGTCAAAATAGCTCTTCTATGGTACAGTAATTAAACAACTTGAGATGCACACTACAACACTTAARAGTTGATAGTAGCTCGTCTTCCCTATACTTAGAATCGAGTGTCCATCCTTCCATACAGATCAAAGAACAATTGTCCAGTCAATTGATATTGCTGTGTTGCGGTTGATTGGTGTTTTGATGTGTTTTCCCAACAGCACATCACACTGACAATCCACACTTGATAAGGCTAACTTTCACATAATGACACATTTGATATAAGGGTATATAATAAAWGGTATCAGTCATCTGCCTACATTTCGGGCCACATTATGTAACATGCCTTGTACCGTATTACTGCCATGAACTCATTTACCCCTCTGAAGTCGACCACGTAGGCTAAGTCTTGACATGTGAGCCACGTAGATCACCACGTTTAACAGGAGTAATCGGCTCAACCTGTAAAACACACGTAGCTTCCTATGTGCAGGCGAGCAGGCCCACGGTGGTACATAATAACCAGCTAAGGCCTCGTCCAGGTGTGTGCCCGTAATAAAATGCCATTCTGCTTGGGGAGCAAGCCTACAGTTAAGCCAAGCATGTGCTGCGGTTCCATAAAACGGCGATGACAAACAAAGATATACCACTGTATGCAGATGACCTTTCACCCCCTCAGAGTGGCAGGATGCATAGCTACACMAGAGGGCGGAAGATGTGTCAACAGCTGCCTATGGGAGTTAGCGGGTTATTGTCTTATTTCTCATTCATTTGGGCTGTGATGTGTGTATGAAGGTAACATATTTCAGTTTAAAAAACTGCTTTCATTATGTGAAACTGCTTTCAATGTCAAATGTATGAAAATATACAAAGCTATATAGAATTTTTACTGTACAATCCATGTGTACTGTTCACAGCATGTTAAATTCTAATTTGATACAGTCAGTGTGCCTTTGCAAATTGKAGATTGAGTTAAAAGCTTTTCTCAATTTCAGAATCTGGGAAAAATTTGACTAAATGTCACAAATCAAGAAACTGTCAGCTTTGAATGAAATATCCTTCAACGGTGCCCTAAAATTTGTGTCCAACTTCTTGTCTCTTGGAAGCCAATTTTCCACACAGAGTGCTGGTACTGGTGCTTCAGYCCAGGAATGAGAGATGGGAGCTAGCTCACTGATCCAAGGCCTGGACCGGGACCACGRTGTTCTGGCATACTGTAGGACTACGTCCTAAATAGTACCCTATTCCCTACATACTGTAATGCACTACTTTTGTCCAGAGACCTATGGGACCTGCTCAAATGTGGTGCACTACATGGGGAATAGTGTGCTATTTGGGACACAGCTTAGGCCTCTGGAAACATTCCAGCTTCTAGAAGCATCCGTCGCTTCAGCCTGGAAAATGACTCCTCATTGGAAGAGAGTTGAGGCTGTACTTTCTTCTTCCTTTCTTTTATTGTCTTTCATTCATTCCCTATTTCCACATTGACTGATMACACTTGGTTAGGAGTGAATACTGTTGATCTAGAAATCAACAATTCTAATAAGGACAGTATAAAATATAGACAGTGTACAAAACATTAGGAACACCTTCCTAATATTGAGTTGCACCCTAGTTCGTGGACTCTACAAGGTGTCGAAAGTGTTCGACAGGGATGCTGGCCCATGTTGACTCCATTGTTTCCCACAGTTGTTTCAAGTTGGCTGGATGTCCTTTGGGTGGTGGACCATTCTTGGTACACGTGGGAACCGGTTGAGCGTGAAAAACTCAGCAGCGTTGCAGTTCTTGACACACTCAACCCAGTATGGTAGTAGTTGCGCCTACTACCATACCCCCTTTCAAAGGCACTTACATTTTTTGTCTTGCCCATTCAACCTCTGATTGGCAGACATACACAATCCATGTCTCGATTGTGTCAAGGCTTAAAAATSCTTATTTAACCTGTCTCCTCCCCTTCATCTACACTGATTGAAGTGGATTTAACAAGTGACATCAATAAAGGATCAATGCTTTCACCTGGATTCATCTGGTCAGTCTATGTCACGGAAAGAGCAGGTGTTCCTAATGTTTTGAACACTGTATTTGGCCATAATGTCACATTGTCCCGATCCCAAGTTTGCAATAACTTAAACTTGAACTTTAAATAATTATAAATAAACAGTGTCAGTGTCCGAATACCCTTACTTGCATTCTAAATAATAGCCATTTTGGGTATGCGAAAATAACGTTTTATTGTATGTGACATTTTGAAAACTGAGTATGCTTTAACCCTTTACACTTGTGGGAATTGGCCTACATGGAAAGCGCTACATTTAAATGTTTCTTKCAGAAGAAATATGAAAAGCATATGCATAAAAGCATGGTAGTAATTGAAAGGGTTTGGAAAATGTKATTATGGTCAAATTCTTTGACCAAAGTTGAGGACACAACAGATCAGTTGAGTGAGAGGACTAACTGGCCACACTCCTCTCCAAAGTGTGCACAGTTCCTAAGTCATTTCAATGCACTTGTATGACTCAGAGTCTTCACCTATAAAGGTGCTTTGTTGAGCTCTCCTAGCTGTGCCGTTGAGGAACTAGAGCAAGCACACTTGTGGTGGTTTTGTTTGGAACACAACCCTGCATRCCMCCATCACACAATTACTGTTGTTGTTTACGCAATCCAAAACCTGCCCATTATAAACCGCAATCTGGGTCAAGTGGGCATCATTTGAAAGCTTGTTCTATTGCCAACGTAACGTAGCTAAGTTTATAAAATAAGATCTTACAGTGTTAGGCTTTCACAAAGGCAATTCAGAGAAACCGGTCGTAATTTTGGTGCACATCGAAAGGAGAGTCTAGAAAGGACTCATGAGTGCATTCGGGTGCATGTTCCCTGGCAAATGTTCTTCAAAATAGCTGACCACAGGCTTATTCTGTTCAGAACAACACYGGGTATAACGCCATGTRATCTTGTAACTGTACATCGAACATAGTGATCAAAAACGTTGACACTACATGACAGGTTTTATGATAGGGAAATGTGAAGTGCACATTTGGACTTTTCTTGGCTTGCTTGTATGACATTAAAGCAGTATTTATTATAATCAACATCTCATCTTTCAAAACACATCAAGCCCTCTTAATTGACAACATTCGCTTCACTCAGACAAATGTTTTTTTTCGTCGCAAAAGTTGCKCAATTAGCCCGAGGGACGTCGAGCAACTTCCGGTCACATGCGGTACTCAAATTCAATCGGCTGTCATTTACAGCATGTTACTACCGTACAGCCACAGCGTTCGAATTTAGGTGCTTATTAGTGCCCAAATCTGCCATTTTCAACCTGTATATGGGTACAAGTGTAAAGGTCTACATGCCACGAGGTCATACTCATTTCGGCTTTTCATCTAGTAGAATTTGCTGCACACTTGAGGAAGAGAACCGTCTTCCGAGACCCGCGTGCCTGACAACAGCCGATTATCACCCGAGGGGACACGCTGCACCAAAATGAACGAATGGCAATTAGATMACACATTCTCAGTAGGATGAGCCTAGTCTGCTGATATTTGTTGCTTACTGCATTTACCTGTCATCATTACACCCAAGCATTTGAATTAAACCACAACGTTGGTACTAACATTGCAAGCTGTTAGTACAAACTTTGTTTTTGCCAGTAATACTCGGGAATGTCATAAGCAAATTTGTGCTTACATTTAAGAGTATCCTGTCAATCTCGGTAGAGTTACTGTAAATAGACGTGAAGTGGTGAAATCATTAAAACCCCATTATCAGTCAAGAAATGGCAAGTGGTCATGATTTTTAACTGTAAAATCCTACATCCTAAGTTGTCWCAGCTGTGGCTTACAGTGCATTAGTGCAGTATCTAGTGCATCTTAGCATCTAGTGAACTGATGTTATAGTTCACCTAACCTATGGTATACATAGATGAAGATGGAGTAAACAATCCCTTTCATTCATTTTGGCTCTGCCTACAATGTCAGCACTGCTCTACATGGATGTCCAACTCTTATTCAGGTAGCTACTACCACTGCAATTGCTATGCCCTGGGGGAGAGAAGGGAAAGTTATGCCTGGCAAACGATTTCAGGTGGAAATGTAGATGGAGGACGATACAGTAACAGGTTGGCTCCTCTGGGACCGTTGGAAAAACAGAGGCAGGTATTTCGATCAGGCATGGGGACACCCCTGCACTGTGGCAGATGGCTTTTCTTCCTCCACTCACAGGACCATCTGGATCCAGAAAGCAGATATATGTGTGTGTGTGTGTGTGTGTGTGTGTGTGTGTGTGTGTGTGTGTGTGTGTGTGTGTGTGTAGAAGCAGAATTAAATATGAATCACTCTTTCCTAGGGTCAAAGACTGAGCACTAGCGTCTTGGACCTGAGGTCTGCTGGGTGGGCCATGATGTGGCCATGGTAGGGACTGCCAAAATACCTGTGTGTTTGAGCGTTTATTTGAGTTGGCAGTGGCTCGAAGTGAAGGTTGAAAAGGGGAGGACACCGATGAGGACACTGAGGAGCACAGGGTTATTACAAAAGGCAGAATGAATAAATGATCCTGTACACTTTAAAAAGTACTGTAGAATTATTCCATATTTCCTCATTCACTTGTGATTTGTTACATACTGTACATTCACCAGCCTCCCCTCMGGCTTTCTTAAACTCTCCTCTAGCTCTCCTCGCAACCTTAAACACAGACTTATTCCCAAATATACATACAAGTAAGCTGACTAAKTTATTGACCCTGCTTTGTTACTTCCTTATTGAGGTCAARKCAAGCTGTTTTTATGTCCACCCCGAAAACTGATCACAACCCAGTCATCCTGCTGAGCGTAAGACACAAGCTCGCTCTCATTTTCTACTCCCCTATTCCAGCGAGATGTCTTTGTGTGAGGATAGTGGTGACGATTTGATGTCCTCCATACTTTTATGGGCCGCCGTAGCCCTTTAATTTGGCYACCTCAGCTATATCACAAGGGCCTGCAGCACTGTGGTCGCCATCTTGCCACAGAGAACAAGCAGAGKCCGGGCAATGTAAAAGTCGAGGCTCTAGGGAGAAATTGACACTAGGCAGTGGCACAGATCTAGGATCAGCTTATCCAGCTCCAATGTTAACTGTCATCAGTAAGAGGTGAAATGGAAAACTGCCAATGCATGTAGGGGGCAACTTTCACCACCAACTCAATCGGTTAGTGCTGTTCCTTGCAAATCCAGAGCCTGAATAGATCATATCTTCACGGTCTCTACAAGAGTCAGAAATAGATTACARGAAGACGAGCCTGTTTCATTGATTTCCAGACAGTTCTTGATTTTGTATCTAGGGATCTTATAACCTACAGTTTGCTAAAGACAGGGATTGATGGGATATTTTCTCCCGCAATCCAGTCTCTTTACAAAGTACCAATTGCTTGTGTTTCCCACTACCTCGGGGGTAAAACAAGGAGACGCCTTATCACAGACTTTGTTTGCTATGTTTATCAGTGATTTGGCCAAATAAATTAGAACAGTTAACTGGAGTAAGATATGATGATGAAATGCTAAGTATACTTTTATACGCTGATGATATCGTTTCGCATCGGCAGAACCTGAACAAGACCTGCAGAACATGTTATTATGTGCAGTCACTTGGTTCAAAAGATGGAAACTCATGAGCAACCAGACAAAAACACAGATAATGCATTTTAGAAAAACAGGTACTAAGAGAAGTGTTTTTCCGTTTTGGTGAAGGGTTTACTAGCAATTTTAAATATTTTAGTATTTTCATTTATGAACATATTACCTTTCTATACGGAAGATCTGTCCTGGCCGACTCAGCAAGTAGAGCTCTTAGGAGAGTTATAGGAAGAACAAAAACCACTTAAAGATATCGGTTACGCTACGTATTCCAACTGTATCAGACATGCGTTTTGACCTGTTCTGGACTATTCAGCAGGAGTGTGGGGTGCTAAGAGGTATCTAAAAAACAATGAACATGTCCATACCAGAGCAGTACGTTACTTTTTAGGTGTCCACAAGTTTGCACCTATATTTGCAATAACCGGGGACATGGGCTGGGAACCCTGTGAGGTGAGATGGAAGGCGTGTATGGTGAGACTTTGGAATAACTGTTGGATATGCCATTTGCCAGAATAGGCAGTAGCGTTTTTCCAATGGGATCTATCCATATGAGGGAGCCTGGGCAACTGAACTGTTGATGCAATATGAAAATAAAATGGGTGGAGGAGATTAATCAAAAACCCAAATTGAGAACATTTTGTTTAAGGGTGAATTTGTGTGTGAGAGAGATTATGTATAACCTACCTAAAAACAAGAAATCGCTATGTGCACAGGTAAGATGAAGGATATTGCCTATGCGTATTGAAACAGGTTGGTATCTTGGTGAAATGGAAGATTGCCTTTTCTACCACAATATACGCTCGCTCTTATTCCAGAAAGCCCACCAGATTTACCCTGGCAATATGTGGCTGAGTGATGAGGAGAAACTGAAATGGTTTTTTTGGTCCATTGTGTATTTCTGTTTGCGGAATATTTAGATAAAAGCCTGGAATACAAGAAAAAGGGCTACCTATAATTAAATTATACAAATATTTAGCTTCTATGTGGCAAATGGCACGTGTGTATATATATAGATTGTGTATAGGCCTGTCRTCCACATAAARCTTCTCATTGTGCCAGACTGGGTTCAAATGCCTTCTGTTTCATTTTTCTGTATTTTTTTTATCTATATACAGTATGTAATTATGTGTGTATGTATATTTGTATGTATCTAATTACTGTTTGGATAACCTTTTTTACTATTATGTATTGAAAGATTGTTTTTACGGCCTTTACTGCAATGTGCACTGCAGAGGAAAACACCGAAGCAAGAATTATCACTGAATTATCACAGTGAATATGTAACGTTTGTTTATGGTGTCAATTAACCCATAAGGTTGCAACTGGCGATTTGACACGAAAATACAAATGTCATTCATTCATCATTCATTCTGAAACACACAGAGATAACTGATGATTGCTTGATTATGGTGGGGTTGGCCTGTCAGGGGTGACCCTGATGTAAGCATACTAGTAGATCAAGCCCTCCTGAAGAAAATATGAAGTTCCAAGCTAGCACATAACGTTCTGAACCATATGTTTCTTAAAGCTTGATGAGAGCTGGTTGTCTATGGTTATTTTGCATACACCTTCCCACAACTTTCTGGATGGTGCACAATAGTTGCTTCCCAACAGCACATTTGGTTCCTTGGAAGTTGGTGGAATGTAATGTTTGGTTTCACATTGGTTCTGGGAACAAAGCCATATGTTTCCTGACGGTAAAACTGAGGTTTTTTAAAAACATTCCGAGAACGGAAGTAAAAAAAAAAAAAAATCCTGTTCTGGGAACGTACATTTTTAGGTTGCAGGAGGTTTCTGAGAATGTATAATGATGGTTCCCTGAAAGTTTCTGGGAGGTTTTATTATCATTCTGAGAACTGAAATGATAGGTTATTTTGAGGTTTTTGAATAACTTCCATAAAACTTTCAACTGAATGTTTCAATAAGGCATTTAATTATCACTGTAGCTTAGTTTGGGTTAGCTGTTTGATAATCCAAGCACAGATAGGACACATGGAATGAATTGGCTTTGGCAATTAATCACAAACACATTTTTTTATTGTGGCAATGGCGTCAGTGAGATTCAAAAACCTATGAATCTTTCGATTATCTATCCATGGAATAGTCCACTGCACCAGTGGGACTCTTATTTTTACTTTTTTTTTTTTTTTTTACTCATACAAAGCTGTTCATTTTTGTCTATTAAAACTCACCTAATTTCGAAGGAAACAAGCACTCATTAAGATTAGGTGTGGCCAATTAGTGGGTGCGCCCAACACACCTGAACAAGATAGAGGATAGAGTGAGCTTTGTTGACGCTGAGACCGGAATGTATATGTTTTTCAGTAACATTCTTAGAATGTTCTTTGAACGTTACTAATGTTTTCTTGTGGTTTTTACTGAATGTTCTCTTAATGTTCTGAGAACATGACTTTTAAATAGAAACATGAGGAAACGTGCAGGAAACAGGCTGAAGTATTGAAATTCCCACAGAAGAACGTTGTTTCTTAGCATTCTCTGAACAAAACCAGGTTTCCTCATGGTTCTATTTAAAAGGCATGCTCTCAAATAATTACGAAAACGTTAAGAAAACTTTCCATAAAAACCACAAGAAAACTTTAGTAATGTTCGGAGTACAATCTAAGAATGTTATTTAAAAACATATACATTCCGTTCTCAGCGTCAACAAAACTCTCTCTATCCTCTAAGTGTGTTTAGGTGTGTGTTGGTCACCCCACTAATTGGCCACACCTGATCTTAATGCGTGCTTGTTTACTTTGAAATGGGGTCTGTTTGAATAGACTCAAATGAACAGCTTTGCATGAGTTTAAAAAAAAACATGGCATTCTAGCTCCATCCAGGTAGCTCCGTGGACTAATTCCATGGATAGAGAACAGAAGATTATTGGGTTGAATCTCACTGATGCCACACTCAAAAATAAATGTGTTTGCATGATTAATGCCTAAGCAAATGAATTGCAAAGGTGTCCTATTGGTGCTTAGAGTTAAAAACAGTAAAAGTAAGTTAGAAGTTTTATTAAGTCTTCTCAGAACGTTAATGAAAACATCCCAGGAAATGTTTCAGGGAACCACAGTAAAATGTTCTCAGAACCTCCCTGAAACATAAAAATTCATGTTCCCGGGCACATTTTTCACTTCCGTTTAAAAAAACGGTCTGTTTTACCAGTCAAGAAACGTATGGCTTCTTTCCCAGAACCAATGGGAAACCAAAAACGTACTTTCTCACAACTTCCAAGAAACCAAATGTGCTAGCTGGATTTTCAACATTTTAAAGTATTAGGCCTATAACGTGTGTGAACAAGCCCCCTTCTCTCCCAATGCTCTAATTATTGTCCCAAGAGTGTTTTGGGAAATGACAGACCTTTACCCCATAGGCATTTGGTGTTCATGAAAATTCACATTTTTGCACAGTACATAATGTCACACATTTGCAAAAGCAGCATTTGGCACAGCTGTAAAAAACAGACGTTGCATACAGAGGTACTGTGTGAAACTACCACTTTGGGTTTTTGACAAGACCGAAATAGTTGACGAGCTGAAGAATTTGTAATGCAAAGTATTTGTGGACGGTTTAAGGATGTGGAGTTAGCTGTTGGTGATCCGGYTGGGTACATTATTACCTCACTGTAAAATAGAAGACTCATTCTGAGATCAAATGTTTGATTCTTTACCAAATTGAATGACTCGGCAAAAACAAAACAGAAACGAACTGTGAAAGAGTGCTCAATATAGTAATCCATCCATCACTGTCATGTACTCTATAATTGTATGAAGTTCATCAAATGGTGAATKCTTTCGTACAAATGATTATAGTAGCCCCTCCCATTTTGTGGAATGACAAGCACCCACTTCCTGTTTTGGTTTGTGCAGGCAGGAGGTCCTTGGTGCAGCACTCAAGACATCCCCTTGTAAACAGAGCATGCTACCCACACAMCCCATGCCTCTACAATCTACACTGCCTGCCAAGAGAACACTGAGACGGAGGGAGGGAGGTAGAGAGAGCGATAAAGAGAGAGAGAGCGAGAGCATACAACTGGAGCAAAAGAGAAAAACAGAATGGCCAAAAACCAAGTTAGAGTAAAAAATGTTATGAGCAGAAATAAACACATATATATTAGATGGAGAGACGTGAAGTGAGACAAAGAATGACAAAAGGAGACACAGTAAAATAATTCCAAACTGAACAAAAAAAAGACCATGAGAGGCTAGAGAATAGTAGAGAGACGGAAAGAGAAAACCAGACAGAAGGATGGGAAAGAGGGAGAAAAAGGGAGTAACAGAAGTGGGAGAGAGCGAGTGAGGGAAACGTAGTCTCGGGCTGCGTCTCGGACTGTAGTTTTTTTTCTTGGTTTCCTGATTGCCTGTTCCCTTGAMGTCTCTGGGTGAGTTTGGTCATGATTCACTATGCAGAAACGTAACACTGGGCCTGCAAAAACACATTTACTCTGAAAGTTCTGGATTCTGGAGCTACAGTATTTCAAGTCTCTCCCCTCCTAGGTTGCTGCTGAGTGATCAATTGGTTGGTGAGGTATTGGCTCTAGTAGCTAGAACTGAGGATCTCAGAACTCTGCTCTTGTTGTCTAATTCTCTTTCTTGTCGGTTTGAGATTAATCAAATTTAAGAACCCATGTCCAGCAACTCCACAAGAGAACATTTTTGTAAATGTGGGTGCCTATTACACAGTAAGCCTCTAGTCTTTTTCCTCTGAGAAGTTGTTTGGATCTTCGCTTGTTGCTTGTATACAACGTAACCATGCCTCCCTCCTGTCTTTTTGTAAAGCAGTCAAGCCACTGAGGCTGTCCATAAGATGGGCCAGGGGAGTCCCATTTGTGGCCTTGTAACATTGTGTCCTGGCCCCTGGGTTACACAATCGCCCTCTAGTAACCTCAGATTAACTCAGACGTAAGCTTTGCGACCACTGAGATATATCCATTCCCAAATCTTTTGACGCTCTGGATCAAGTTCTTAAGTGGGGGAGTTGTCTTGTCCTCTCGGAACCCAATAACTGCTGCCTTCCTGCGTTGTAGGGGAGGACCTTTGGGAGAGAGGGCTTGAGTATAGGAGGTACCGCCACTGCAGTGGCCTCTGAGTCACAGGGACTGTGGACCACATGCCACACACACCACCATAACGTATCAGGCTATACACTCATTCTGATGGGGGTGTGCTGAGCCATAGTTTGGGGAATGGAGAGGAGGAGGGGATTCATGATGTGACTTGACTGATTGGCTTATACATGTAGTCATGAGTGTGAGAAAGGAAGAATGGTATAGAGCTGAGGAAGAAAAATTTGGGTGTGAAATTACTTCAAAGAGGGAAAGATATGGCAGATTTAAGAGAACGAGCAAGACAATTACATCAAAACGCAATTACCAGTCAGAACACAGTTACAGCAGAAACACAGTTTACAGTCAGGAAATTAATCCAACACAGTTACGTCAGAAACATACGTCAGAGACACAGTTACAGTCCAGAATGCCAGTACAGTCAACGCAGACAGCAGAAGCTTTACAGTCAGAACTGCAGTTACAGTCAGAACGCAGTTACAGCAGAGAACCGCAGTTAGTCGTAAAATATGGAGATTGGGGAAGGGAAGAGTAATGGAAAGATTGACCAAGAGGTGCAGTCTGGAAGTGATAGCACAAAACGAAGGGGGGAAAATGAGTTCATAATAAAAAGAGGAATCAGAGAGGGGAGGAAATACAATAGTGCAGAGAAGGAGGGAGAGAGGAGAGAGAGAGAAAGAGAAAAGCCCTTTGAATTGAATTGAGAGCGAGAGAGAGAAAAATAAATCTCTCTCTCGAGGGGTAAAGGATTTTTTAAAGTGTGTGAATAGTTGGATCAAGGTTCAGAGAGACGGAGTGAGGGGTTCAGAAAGGCAGACAGTGAGAGAGGGAGAGGAGGAGTCTGGCAGAGAGAAAAAGAGAGGGGGGAAAGAAGAGGATGAACCCAGATGGTTGGCTGTGTTCATTTAAAGATTGTGGGGGTTGGGRCTAATGGAAAGATCTAACATGGGGGATTAAGAGTGTAAGGTACTGAGCTCTGGGACTGTACTGCTGCCCCATTCTGTTTGCCGGAAACTACCAAATCCAGGTGGAGTTCCGGTCTATGACAATGGTATAGGGGTATATTGATTTTTATGTGGGGGGAGGGGTGCACCCGGTATATGTGGTGGGTGGGTGAGGCTGGTATATGTGGGGGGAGGGGGGGCATCCATCTGATGTTCATCATCAATCACTTTGGCACCCCGAACGTAAGGGGTACACAGAAGCTASTACTGTTATCAGGTAAGTGAAGACCTGCTGCACACAGTACCTACCTCATCTATGACACATTCCAACTCAARCCATCCATACTAGCCGTGGCTAAAAACAAACTTGTAGGATATGAATAATAAAAACTGTATTGCCRAATAAATGTGTGGAGTTCAAACAAAAGAGAAATTACTTCACTTSAATTCTTCAAAAAAGGGAACGATAACCATGTGTTATTATTGTGCCCAATAAATGTGGAGCTTTTGAGGGAAAAMAACTATAAAAGGCTGCGTAAAGAAATCTGTGCTGAAAATAGAGAATACTGTACATGCACCCTGGTAAGCTTCGCTTTTTTAGCTATCCGGAAGAGGCGTCCAGAGAATTCCACCGTGGCACTTAAATACACATAAATATCTTCCATCTGGTGGCGATGCCATCACTGGGTCTATTTTATCTGTTTGTTTATTGTTCACCAAAAAATACAACAAACTCAATATGGATAAAGTTGACTGAGGAGAGATGGGAGTTGTAGCCATGGTTTGTTATTGCTTCCACCTATCCAGCCCTTCCTGATAAGTTAAGGCAAAGACGTAAGACACAGAGAAGGTAAACTGAAATATATAGCTAAATATCATCAGCTCAAGACCACCAWCACAGTACCAGATCAGGGACTTCTAGGGTCCACACCATTGTGATGCTGAATACGGCATAAGCAATCTATTTGACGGYGAAAGTGTAGTCACGTCATCAGATAGGGGWAAGCAGGATCTCAGCTCTGATGTGGAAGCCACTGCTCCCCGTTCAGGCCAGGCAAATCGGTCAGGGAGGTAGCAAAACACTGACCTCAATGGAAAAGAATGCAAATKCTTTTTCTTTTTTCTCCTTCCCCTCCCCTGCAATTTAATTCAAGCAATATGTGCCTTTGGTAACTCTCGTCTTCTGCAGCGAGAAGAGAACACTCTTTTTTTCCCCCCATCCGATCCTCTCTCTCTCTCCCCTTCTCCTCCTATTTAGTTCTTGCTTTCTCCATCGCTCTCACTGTTTTTCTCCTCATCCCTCCCTCACTCACTTTCCCTGCCTCTTTCCCTCCCCCTCTCATTTGTCTTGTGGCGGGTTGGTGATTGTCTTCTGGGCTTGGTTGGTCGGTACGTCACAGTGCCACGTCGGAAAGCTCTCTTCTCTTTCCACCTCCCCATCGCCTCATGGCCAGAACTCTGGCTTGGGAAAACAAACCCCAACCAGTCCAAGTCAAGGCTCTAATTTAGTAACCCAAATACAGTTGTTCCTATGCTTRAGCTTGGGAGAAGAGAAGCAGGGCTTTAGGAGTTTGTGTTGGGCGGGTTTTGTTTTTGCACATTTCGGGTGATGTATCGCAGATCTGTATTGACCCGGAGTTCCATAGGTCATCCTTCCTGTGATCCTGGKCTCACTACCAGCCCCTCCTAAAAAACATTTGGTAGAGGGATGCTCTCAGGTTACCCATACCCAACACACAATAGCTGATCCCAAGACACATCATAAAAGACACATCATAACGTCCAATTCATTTTGACTTGTGTAGCATTTTTTTAGCTGGGCGGGTGGAGGCTCAGAATCCTTTCCTGATGCTTTTCTCATCACTTGCTCCAACAAAGGTGGGACGTTAGCACTGTGCCATTTCTAAGGGTTGTCACTTTAGAAAGATTAAAAGGCTACTGTAAGTGTTCTTCGTGATCTCATTCGATTGCCCTTCGATGGAGTTCAGATATAGATGGCCTATATTCATCGCTGGCCTCCGTCACCAACTCAAGAAAATTCTATCCACCTTATGCAAAAGACCCATTTCTCTTGTAAAAACCGTTCTGCTGCTTTCCAGTAGGGAGTGAATTTTCAAATATCTCTGGTTCATGTGCTTATTAAATCAATGCACTCTGCTATTTTAGACTGGCTCTAKCTGAGAGAGGGGGAGAGTGAAATMAAGGAGAGGGCAGTGGRGGCAGCTYTTCAAAGCCCTGGGCTGGGTCGTTCCATATATTTCTGTTGTCCTGGCCCAGTCATGGAGGGTGCTGCTGCRTGCCTCTTCCAACGTTAGCCAAACGCCAGAACGTGAGCAAAAATTACTAGATAGATTTTCAAAACAATACCTCTTTAACGCTRCACTATTGTGTCTTTCAGGSCAAAATTAGGCTATTTAGAGGTTATACCAACATTGGATTGTAATGGTCCAGAACCAAAGCTGGTCAAGGCGAAATCAAGTGAGGGTTTTAGAAAGGCAACACTAGGGGTTAAGCCAAGCATTATCCTACAGCTGGCTGGCATGGGTCATTTGGTTTCTATCCTGTGGTAAGACAGCCTTCGGTATCAATTGGATGACATAGAAGGAAGAGATGGGGGAATACTCCTACTATGACTCTGGAGAGGCCCTATATTTTGGGGAGAGTACACAAAATGCAATTCTTGTCAACATGTTCCTGCAATGTTTTTACGTGTGATATTACATTCATGAAGTCTATAAGAATTGTTTGTAATATGCAAAGAATTCTCTCATTGTTTACCTACTATAATTCATGTAACATACAGGGCTTGTTTTTCATTTTGTTTGTTCACTAAGTGTTTACAGGTCAATTGAATCAACCTATGGAAAAAAGCTCAAATGCATCCATGGAGCTCTAACGCCGTCGACCTGTGCATTCAGAACGACCTGCGAATTCAGAGTCAATGAGGCACAGCAGCCACTGAGTCTGCACTGATGGGGAAAACATCTGGGGTCAAAATGGAAGGAGCTGGATTTATCACCTCTTGCCAGGAGGCTCTTGCCATGTGTAACCGATGTGAAATGGCTAGCTAGGAAGCGGTAGTGTGCGCTAGCATCCTTTCAGTCGGTGACGTCACTTGCTCTGAGACTTGAAGTAGTGGTTCCCCTTGCTCTGCAAGGGCCGTGGCTTTTGTGGAGCGATGGGTAACGACACTTCGTGGGTGACTGTTGTTGATGTGTGCAGAGGGTCCCTGGTTCGCGCCCGGGTCGGGGCGAGGGGACGGACGTAAAGTTATACTGTTACACATGGACTTGCTGTACCACYGTGCTAACTGCTAAAACTAGCACCTTATCTATTCAAATGGATGTGGATTATATATATATTTTTCACTTAATGTAAAAGAAAATGCAACTCCTGGTCAACAAAGAAGGAAACTAGCTGATAGCTGCTGAGGAAAGTTGGGTAACACTTCATTTTAAGGGGTCCTTATTACAGTGTAATTACATGTGACAAGTATTGTAGTAAACTCATAGTTATACTGTAATAACCACATGTATTTGGTGGTAATTGCAGTCTAGTTTCAGAGGTGTAGCAACAAATGCTTGTTACAAAATGGGCAAGTTTCCACTAAATTCACCAATTMTGTGTTTAGTTTCTTCTCAGCTGAATCCAATCAGTAATAACTGTCACAAGGTTGTAATCTCTTGTGGACAGATGCACTGGGTGTCCGAGATTAAAGGTTGGAGGATCAATAGGCTCTAATTACCTACCTGTGAATGCGTACTCTTCAAAATCTCCACTCACTGTTGTTGCTATCCCTTGCCCCCAGTCTACCATCTGGGTTGCCTTGGTTGAGTTTACAAAAACAGATATAGGTCAATCTCACTGACTGGGGTCAACCATACGGGTGTCATTCCAGATTTTAATTATGTCATCCTGAAAGGGAAAAGGAAAGGGATACCTAGTCAGTTGTACAACTGAATGCATTCAACTGAAATGTGTCTTCCGCATTTAACCCAAACCATTTGAGCCTCCTTGCCATCCAAGTGAGAGGATAAACCCACYTGTACAGCACAGAGTACATGTACTATCTACATAAGTGCAATGCAATTACRTGGTTTTAGAACAGGATTATTTAAAATTAAGTGTATCTTGAGGGGTACTTGTAATTAATGTGTACTTATATACTGTAGTACGTTACCCATCCTGACAACCTGGGCCTAAGTTTAAAGCTTCTGGAAGCACCAWCCAAGTGWGAAAAWAAATACACTWYTARATCACAGAGTACATATCTGTAATATCTGCATAAGTACAAGATTGTCACTAGTTGTTACACGGCATTTAACTATTTAAAGTGAAGTGCAACTTTATAGTTACCTAGGAGTCATTCCTATATAATTACTTATTACTCATTACCAAATGAAAATACCTACAAACAAAKGATGAGCTTCTACTTTAGTCAACTTTATTACATGTTAAAAGACCTTCCATTTCTTACAAAATAATAAGTATTTGTATTGTTAGATTTAAAAAAAAAGTGGATTAAACAAAGATATAGGCATAGGCCACAAGGTTCAGGGAAGATAAGACCATTGAGCCCAGCTAACGTTAGCTAGCTAGTTAGCTAGCGAGTAGCG
>NC_036860.1:10049158-10070470 GCF_002910315.2 Salvelinus sp. IW2-2015
AAGAATGCTCCTTCCGGTCTTTTCTGTTTTATACAGGCCCTGATTGCGCAATCGACTCCATTCAAATTGTCACCACTTACTGACATCTAGAGGAAGGCGAAGGCAGTGTTTGTATCCTCATAGCATACACAGGGACATTTAACTGACCTGGACCAGAGGCCAAGATTTCTGAAATCTCACTCCCTGTCAGGAAAAGTGCTGTAGAATGGGTTCTGTTCCACTCAGAGACATAATTCCAACGGTTATAGAAACTAGAGAGTGTTTTCTATCCAATAATAACAATAATATGCATATTGTACGAGCAAGAATTGATAACGAGGCAGTTTAACTTGGAGAGGCAAAAAAATAATAACTGCTAACAGCACCCCCTATTGACAAAAGGTTTTAATTAAACAAAGATATAGGCATAGGCCACAAGGTTCAGGGAAGATAAGACCATTGAGCCCAGCTAACGTTAGCTAGCTAGTTAGCTAGCGAGTAGCGACCATAGCATACCTTCCAGCTTTAGGTAGCTAGCTAGCAAGACTAGAAAACTAGCTAGCATGCTAGCTAAAAAGACAAACTCAGTTTACCCGGTGGACTGGGAGATATGTGGCTAAATTGAGTGTGCCTACTGCGCTGGCCAATCGGATAGCTTAAATCACCGTGCCTACAGCTTCCATGACCCCGGCCACAGCAACGTTTTATACTAGTCTACGTGAGATTACKGAACTTTTAAAACCATGGCCAGAAAGAGACTGTCATAGAATACAGCAAAGAGCTGCTGTTTTTATGAGTSAGTTCATGTTTGTTTTTATTCAGCACTGTTTTWATTCAACACTATTACAAAACATAACACTTCTCCCTACTTCCACGTGTGTTGCAGCTGCAATGAATGAGTAGACAAGTGTATAGATAGCCCTGCGTTATTATTATTATTATTCGCAGCTCGTCGTGTCRATTTTAATATCAAGGAATATTTAACTTTCTCTGGTAGTAGGAACAACATGAATTAATGRATGTGGCAGATGTGGTGAGACTCGATTTTCGCCATCAGGTGGAACAAGGTGTCCCCTCTCTCTGGTCAGTCTCACCGGAGGAAAGGATGGAGAGAGATGGGACCGTGAGAGGCGGACCCTCTGTTGCGCTCTCCCTCGCTCCACTGAGAGTAATGCTCAAAACAACAGGGGACTCGGAAATCTCTGACTTCAGTGCGTTCAAGACAACTGGYAACTCTTTACAAAAAAATGGGAAKATTTGTTTTGAACGGTCATTCAACTRGGAATTCCATGTCGGYAATTGGGCATCTTTCTAGAACTCCGACTTTCCGACCTGAAAATCACTGACGTCATGATTTGACCTCATTTTTRSMRCCCSYYMWWRCKYMTMMRRTMYAAAGCACCATGACAGATGCAAGWACCATCAGTCCAGTAAAATAAAAAAGCTAATTATTTGCAAACTAGTTCAATTTTTGCTCAGCTGAGCCTCGCAAGTGCTCCACCAACTAATCTATTTTGCTATCAAAGGTCAAGATTTGAAATTATAGATGTATTTATTTTTTAGATTTGAGAAGAGCAATATTGCCTGGCATATAGCCAATATGCTGTGATACTGTATTAGGCCTACTGCACAAACCTTATTCCTACAGAACTGTTTTTATTAGGTTAATGATACATTTTTTTAAGTCATCTTTTATTTATTTTTTGTTAGATTTGGATTGCTTTTTGACTACGAAAGTGACKTTGACTCAGAATAGGTTGGTGACCACTGCTGTAGATGGTAACTATTGTAGTTCGCTAGCCTAGTTGGTATCCCAACAAAAAATACCAGCTAACATTTGCTAGCGTTAGCTAGCTTGCTAACTCATCCAGCAGAATGCATGTATCCAAAAAAGCTAAACAAATTGCATGGAAAACGTACCCTCTGTCCTGTGTTGACGTTTCTGACTTACAACACGGTTTATTTCGCGGCATTAATTGATGTCGGAATTTTGCACACTGACCTTCTCGACCCGGTCTTTGCCCACTGTTACATGATGTCAGTYTCAACACGTGGGCACGTTCGAGTTTGTCGTTATTTTGAACGTGTTGCCCAGYTGGGCAGATCTTGACATTATGCCTTAATTCCTGGGATAAATAAATAATTGCACCAATGCATCCCATCCAAAAGTGAGAATGTTCCTCAACAGTGAAACCCTTGCAAGGTTACACGATGGAATYAGAGTTATAGTGACCATTTTAAGTGCATTTATAAACCATTATTAGGTTTACAATTTGGCAAGCACGAATGATTCACACTTTCAACCATAACTGTTTATTTAATGTGTCTAAAAATGTATGGTTAAAGTAATTGACCCATTGCCAAATGCACCGTTAAATGATTTAACAATTGAAAGTATTTTTTTTATGTGAACCCGTTTTTGCCATCGGGCATCAGACGCCATATCTTTATTGCAGAGTTGTGTCAATGAGGTGGTCGGTTTCAATTGGCTAACACTTATGTGGTATGTTCAGGGTGAAATGCGACATTATGTTAGACCCCTGCAATTGCAGACCGCATTTACGTGTTATTACAGTGTAACTATGAATTATTACAATTAATTACAACGCTTGTTAGTCCTGTAATAAGGACCCCATAAAATGAAGTATTACTGAAAGTTGGCCATTTTAGAACTTGGGCCATGTCTACAGAAACAGACACCTGTCAGATGGCCTCCAGTGACCTATCCTCTGAAGCTGGGGTGGACAACTGCACCCATAACCTGAACGTTGACCTTTCATAGGGATGAGCAGTTATNTCGTTTAATTAAACATGTTGAGCACTGGCTACGCTGCGTGTTGGTCTGATCCCTGTTACACCCCCTCTTCTAGTAAAGAGAGGGAAGGCTGCCGTGACAGATTCACACTTTTAACCATAACTGTTTATTTAATGTGTCTAAAAATGTATGGTTAAAGTAATTTGACCCATTGCCAAATGCACCGTTAAATGATTTAACAATTGAAAGTATTTTTTTATGTGAACCCGTTTTTGCCATCGGGTATGGGCATCAGACGCCAGATCTTTATTGCAGAGTTGTGTCAATGAGGTGGTCGGTTTCAATTGGCTAACACTTATGTGGTTTGTTCAGGTTGAAATGCGACATTATGTTAGACCCCTGCAATTGCAGACCGCATTTACGTGTTATTACAGTGTAACTATGAATTACTACCATTAATTACAATGCTTGTTAGTCCTGTAATAAGGACCCCATAAAATGAAGTATTACTGAAAGTTGGCCATTTTAGAACTTGGGCCATGTCTACAGAAACAGGCACGTGTCAGATGGCCTCCAGTGACCTATCCTCTGAAGCTGGGGTGGACAACTGCACCCATAACCTGAACGTTGACCTTTCATAGGGATGAGCAGTRATCCCCCTAGGTTACCCTCCCTATCTTTGAGTTTGSGGGTCCATTAAGCCCAGACACCCATCAGGCAGTGTTCACATGTAAAGCTGAGGAYGAGAGAGATTTACACAGTTTCCCAGCTTGGAGGAGTCCCCATGGAAACCCGGCACTAAACGTTACCAGATGTCGGTCAAATGTGGTTCTTGTTGTGTTGTTTTGCTAATATGGTGTGTACAGGGGATAAGTACTGAGCACAGAGCTTTGGGACAACCAAGGGAGGAAGTAAACATTTAACAAACCTTTTCATGAACTTCCTACTTCAATGTTCTGTCTGTGATATATGCCTATCTYTAAGCATTACCGTCAACTGCAGAATGAGAGAGATTTGGCTATGAATTACCACCCTTTCTATACTGAACAAAAATATAAACACAGTATGTAAAGTGTTGGTCCCATGTTTCACGCGCTGAAATAAAAGATCCCAGAAATGTTCCATGCYCACCAAAATATTATTTCTCTAAAATGTTGTGCACAAATTTGTTTACATCCCTGTWAGTGAGCATGTCTCATTTGCCAAGATAATCCATCCACCTGACAGGTGTAGCATATCAAGAAGCTGATTAAACAGCATGAGCATTACAGAGGTGCACCTTGTGCTGGGGACAATAAAAGGACACTCTAAAATGTGTAGTTTTGTCACACAACGCCACAGARGTCTCAAGTTTTGAGGAAGCATGTAATTGGTYTGCTGACAGCGGGAATGTCCGCCAGAGCTGTTGCCAGAGAATTGAATGTTAARTTCTCTAACGTAAGCGGACTCCAACGTCGTTTTTAGAGAATTTGGCAGTGCATCCAACCGGCCTTACAAGCGCAGACCACGTGTAACCACGCCACCCCAGGAACTCCACATCTGGCTTCTTCACCTGTGGGATRGWATTTCTGTGTGTAATAAAGCCCTTTTGTGGGGYAAAATATATTCTGATTGGCTGTATTCTGATTAGCTGGGCCTGGCTCCCAAGTGGGTAYGCCTATGCCCTCCCAGGCTCACCCATGGCTGCGCCCCTGCCCAGTCATGTGAAATCCATAGATTGTGYCCTAATTCATTTATTTCTATTGACTGATTTCCTTATATGAACTGTAACTCAGTAAAATCTTTGAACTTGTTGCATTGCTATTTTTGTTCAGTGTACATTAGCATGTCGTTTGGACTCTATTAGCATAATAATGCCATGCCTTGTAACAGCAATGTATCTGATGTTGCCAACCAAGGTTTGATATGAGACACAGCATGACAGGTATGTCTCTCATTCTCACAACCGCTCAGTGAGGGTGCTAGCAATGGCATTTCAAATAAAACATTCTGTTGTCTCCTGGCTAGCTGCCAAGCTAAARGTAGCTGCAGGGAGCAAGCTGATCTCAGWGAGCCTCCTACTCAGCACATGCCAGAGGGCGTGATGAAGAACAAGGGCGGGATMGGGGCGGTCTGTCTGAGAAGCCCATTGAAGGGTTAGTAGTTAGGACATACTGCCAAGAGTCTGGCGCTAGCCCCGTCCCACTGACCCACAGGCCCGTCTTGTACAGGATACGCTGGATCAAAAGGTGGTTAACCCCTCCACATATTACAATTTCTGGGATTTTGCTGGGATTTCCCTTCCCTTTGTGACACGTTATTAAGAGGAGGCACTGCATGTTAACTATTCTTCAAGCTAGCAAGTTAATTGAGAACTTGTCCCCCAATAGGGTGTCATTTAAATTGAGGATTCAGAAAGAGGATGGCGCCTGGCTTTTACGCTACTTTCCAACGTCCTGTTCGTTATGTTTCACAGAGTGACTGCTAGCCAGTGACTGGAAGGTCAACGAGGATAGCAGTCATAGTCCAAAACTGCAGCTTTCATTGTAGGTCTTGAGATGGTCAGAAGGGAGACCGCAGGTTTGCACAACTTTAGACGTCTTCATTTGACAATAGACAATGACAGGAGATGAATGAGTAGGGAGGAAGATGGATTAATCATTCAAGAGAAATCCATGTGTTTTCATAGAGGAGCGTTTATCATTTAAATAAACAGCACAGCAGTGGTCATGAGAAATTGTCCCTGAAGCCCAGCTTTGACTACAACGATCTTGAAGGATTGGGTTCGTTATGCTTTACCYTGATCAAACTGGGACCACCATGGTCATTTCTGGTCAGATGCAGGAATCCTTCCTTCTCCCAATTCCCCTCCCTCTTTTAATACGAGCTCCCTTACTCTTTCGTTCTCTCTTTACTTAACTTGGTAACATTTGACTACCCCGACCGTTCTTTCCTGCCCTGGAAATCAGCCCATGGGGGAATATGATACACCCACACACAGACCAGAGGTAAACTTACCCATTCCCTCAAAACAGTGACATAGGTAAAGCATACATTAAAGCTCTGTGTGCATCTGTGCACATTATGTATAAATATTATCCAGTATGTTAAATGTTATTTTTCAGTGTTTAGAGACCCTTTGTTGTATTCTGCATGAACCTTGAATGGTTCCCCTTTATTTGTAGAAATCTGACCCTTGACTTGACTCGAGCTRCAGATACAGTATTTGTTTGAATCATCAACCCAGTCGCCTTTCATTTCCTAGCTCCCTGCTGGACAGTGCTYTGAGAGGTTGGGCAGGGTCAAAGTGTTGTTTGAGGACAATCTGTCGAACACTAGGAACCAGATTTCTCAAATGTCATCCCGAAATCTCAACAAAAAACAACAACAGTTTCCTGTTGATTTGAGCTCAAATAAAACATTTTATGATCGATCTGGTAGCTGTGTCACCCTTTTTAAACATACCTGCATGCTGTGATGGGATTTGAATTGGCAGGCAAACGTTTTTGTAAATGATACGTAAAAGTATTTCTCCTTACATCGAAATAGGCCGATTGTCTCTATTGCTTTTCAGCAACGTGCTGCAAATGTGTTCCGTGCCAGTTTGTCTGAGTAACAGTTCAGTTCAAACGCTTCTACTGTGGCATCATTATACAACTGAAACCGCTAAAACTGCTATCTCTACACCGCTATCTCACTCAGTGGTTTGGGAGATTCATTTACCGTCAACACAGAGATTTGGGAAGGTGAGACTTAAATCCACATGCCAAGGTATCATTTGTGGTCACTAGAGATAGGGAGAAGACGAGAGAGAAAAATAGCAGACGAGAGACGAGCGTGTAAAAACCCTTTTGGCGCGTTATAAAGTCCAAATGCGCCATGGTGAATTGGTAAGGAACTTTGGAATATTTCTGGAGCACTCTCTTATTAACAGTAAGAGGGAAAAAAGAAAATATGTATATTGGGTGCACATTTTCCCCTTCTGGACCTAAAGCTGAAATCTGTAAATGGGGAAACAGCGCCACTGTTCGCCCCAGCGACTTGGTCATTTTTTATGTTTTGTTGATGAAACGGAGGAGAGGAAAATCTAGAATCGTGGTTCAAAAAAAAGTTTCAGTACAAATTCTGCTGTTCCATCGTGCAATGATGTCCAAGGGGAAAAAAACTGRMMGMTGTTTGAAGTAGCGCACAATGTTAAATGTGCGCTACTTCAATGTAAAACACACACAATGTTGTGTTTTATGATGTCCAGGATACTGAGCAGCAGGCCCTCTAGTGAATGGTGAAACAGTTGGGAAAGATGCTGTATCACACAGGAAACTGTGGACGGCTCTGGTTAACAGGACGTCATTAACGGCATTCGTTAACCTTGAGAGTTTTCACACACACACCAAATAAAGTAAAAACTCCAGACATGCAGCTTGCCCAACAGGGACATGTTCTAATTCTTTATTTTAGAACAAATGATAGACAATACACCAAATGTTGGCCATGCATGGTTTTACTAATCATTTTTTCTTTACCATAACATAACGAATGCATGGAAGAGGAAGTGACGTGGCTATGGGTCCGACCTCTACCCATGATCCTTTGCAGCAGTTAATTGGACCGTGGGTGCTGAGCGTGTGTGATGTAAGGGGAAATACTGATTGTTTACACAGCGCTGCTTGGTAGGTGCTGTACTGCCCTGTCGCTGCCTTCTAATGGAGAGAGGATTGTAAGTTCCAGCTCTCAACAGGCAGGCAGCACTACTGAGAGCATTCTTTCCCCATTACATCACGTAGGCCTCATCTACAGGAGACAATTCCTGGGCTTTTTTTTTAGCTTTAGTTCCATTAAAAGCCTGTAGCTCTTCACACAAGTTTTATTTWAGTGTTGTACACAAGGTACACACATCTTGATATATCTACAACATTAAAGAGAATGATCAATTCTATATTTAATGTTCCTTAAAAACAATAGATMTATCTCTATAACTGTAGCAATCTCTCCAACATATTCTGTTCCTCTCCWTTCCCTGTACTCCCTCTCTAAATATATCCTCTTTGATCCACTTCTCTTTCACTCTTTCTCCCTTTCTCTTTCTTTCACCCGTTCTCTTTCCTCAGTTCCTCCCGGTGTCTGTGCAGAACTGAACCAGAGGACCAGAGACCCAGATGGAAGACAGGGAGTTAATGTAGTCTCCAGACAGGCAGCTGAGCTCACTCTCTGACTCACTTTCCCATACTGGAACGCTGAACGACGGGGGGAAGGGTAAACCTAATCGCTGCTCCAAGAGCTGTTTTTCCAAGGCTGCGCAGGTCTGGACAGTATTTCCAGCCAAGCTGGAGAAAAAGGTCTCTAGACTGACTGCAGTGATATTCAACCAAGAATCCCTTTAGATAAAATAAGGCTAGAATAATTCTCTAACAGCTGGTTTCCCAATGTATTATTTTCTAGGGAACACGCCATGGTGCATGCTATAGATGCATTAACATTCAGTGTGTGTGCAGTCATAATCTGTTGCTAAACCATGGCTTTGCCCTTAGGCCCATTCTAGTTCAATTAAAAGGTAATTAAATCAACTCCTAGTTCAGACAATCTCAGTCCGAGGTCACAAAACATACTTGCCCCTATAACGCTGAAAAGACACCCAAATTAGCAATATAATTTAAAAAGCTGGGGAATATTTATGGGACATTTAATCAAATATCAACATTTTTCAAAGAATGCTAGGCTACTGTAGGTTTGCTAGGTGGTTTCTGTCAGTTGGCTTACCGTTTAAGTGTTTACCAGTCGTCCCAATGTCAGTGTTTCTTCAGAAATTCCAGGTGTGATATATATGCAATTGTGTTGGTGTCCGTTATAGTTAGCTACACAGTAAATCAAGGAGAGTTGAAATCACAGAGTAAAAAAAACGACATTTACTCTACTGGAGTTATCTTAACCCTCGACAGAGTTATACGCTCCCTGGAGTTAGTGTTGATAACTGGAGTTGATTGGGACTGAGTACTTTTAACTCCATTAAGAGCAACCAGAGACAGGGAGTTAAAACTATGGAGTAGCCACAAGTGTCTCATACTTCCCAGCATGCTCCGTTGAAGGTTGATTTTTTAAATTGTTTGTTTCGATATGTTTTCGCATGTACGTTGATTAATTTTGATCTTGTACTACACAATTATATGTAACATACATTTTCCTAAACTAATCTCATCTGTAAATGGTTGGATTTATTGCAACCATTACTGAGAAGGCTGTTCCAGTTTACATGGTGTAGGGGGTCTCAAATGATGATACCCTCCTCCTTACTCTGACATGCATCCTGAATGTACATTGTGSATGTAAAATTGCTGGATATCCTCCCTCTTAAATGACACATTATGTAAATTAGACTTTACACTTCCACATCAAATGGGAACATATAAACCCCAAAAATAGTCTCCATAGGAGTTGAATTAACTAGTGTAATTATATTGTGAAAGTAAATTTTACTCTAAATATTAAACTATAGAATACTGAACAACATTGCAGAGTTTTAAAAAGGTAGTTATTTTCAATGAATACTGTACAGAGTGAGTATGCCTTTCTCAAGACCATGAAAACACATGAATTCAATTTGGAAATATACCTCCACATTGTCAATTTCATCATCTGTTTTCACTTTTGTTATTCAGCCAGGAATGTTCCATTACACACCCCTCTCTTTGTCCGACCCCCATTGAACAATGTGCAATGGTCTAACCAAGTTATGGACTGTCTGTCATAGAGCATGTGGGAAGAACAATGGCTCCACTGAAAATTCAGATTTTTCTACTAGTGAGAAAATACCAATATACTGTATAGTTTGCCTCTGTGGCGTCAGTAAGAGTGGAAAGGAAAGGATTGAATGGAGATTGCAATGTCTCCCCCTCAGGTCAGAGTACTTACCACTAAGAAAATGCCATAGTATTTACCCCTAAGGAATCTATATAGCATGTATTGTTATGCCTTGAAAAGGAGGAGACACAATGTCGGGCAGTGGACCCATAGAGATCCTTTAACTATGAGTTTTCTCATTCTTAATTTTATGAGTGGACCACTCTCTTTCATCCAGAGCGAATTGCGTTTCCTGTAGGGCGTTTCCTTCTGGTTTGAACCAAAATGGCTGCCACAGTGATGTGGGTTCACAGATGATCAAAGTGGGAAGCTTACACAGGCAGGAAGCAATAGTGAGGTCACTGCATCTGGCCCAGTAAGAAAACCGAGCACTATTTCTGTTTTTCATCCGTGGGGGGGTCCACGTCAGCCGTGACTAGCCACCCTGGAGGCAGAATCTACTGCGGAAGCACACTCATAGCTATCCCATGAAGCACCCTGTTCTTGAATTAGAGTCAAGCAAAAGGTAGTGCTTGGATCTAAAAGGCATAATCATATAGTAGAAGATTATACACTTCTTTGAGCGCTTGGACTCAGAAACCCATGTTGGCATCTTCCAACTGCAAAGCGATATCAGTGCTTTAGAAGTGAAAGAGTCATGTGCCGTGTCAGAAATCTGTCTTGCCTGCTACTTACTTAATAAACTGCATACTGTGTACTAATCGTACGACATACTGTTTAGAACGTACCGTTTAGTAAAAACAAATGCGGCAAGCAACAAATATCAGCATACTAGGCTCCTCCTACTGAGAATGTGTCCTCTAACGCGTAATTATTTTGGTACAGCGCGTCCCCTCGGCTYWTTATCAGCTGTTGTCAAACACACGTGAGTCTTGGAAGACGATTCTCTTCTTCCATAGTGTGCAGCGAATTCTACTAGATGAAAAGCCGAAAGAGTACGACATCCTGGCATTTAAAGCATGCATACACCATTTTTTTTAAATGTCACATAATATAAAACTAGATTTTTTCTAAATACCCAAAATGCCTACTATTTATAACGCAAATACGGGTATTTGGACCGTGGATCATAGAAAAGAACAAGAGAAAGAAGGAAAGAGCCTGCCTTAGGTTTCAATGGGCAGCCTGCCTATGCTAATGTGAGAGTCTTAGGCCTGGCACACAGATGATAGGTAAATTGATGTCTATGCCGACTCCGCTCCACGTTGCTATACTGTAGCTGCCAGTGATGTAATTCCACCCTGTAATTGAGCCCCTCCCATGCTCGGCTTCGTCCTCTCTCATTTAGTAAAAACACTGCTTTTGGTGCTCTCTATCTCCCTCTTCTTCMGTGTATTTGCCCTTCCCCCTGGGCAAAAACTGGTTGAATCAACGTTGTTTCCACGTCATTTCAACAACAACAAAAATCTATGTGATGACGTGTTTTTACTAACTGAGAGAGAGGAAAACTGATTGGTTTTGAACAAAGTTCTCAATGTTTGCAAATTTCGTCATTTCTTTTACCCAACTTTGAACCTAAATCCAATGACATGGTGACGTTTGTTGTTGATTCCACATTGAATTCAGGTTAGTTGACAAATCAACCAAATGTAAATCAAAACAAGATGTTGAACTGACGTCTGTGCCCAGTGGGCCCTCTCTCTCTCGCCCATTCCCTCTTTGGCATGGCCTATTATACCTGTGGTCTCACACACACACACCACACACACACACACCACACACACACACACACACACACACACACCACACACACACACACACACACCACACACACACACACACACACACACACACACACACACACACACACACACAGCCTGGTGCCAGACACCAGTCCTCAGGCCCTGTCTGTGTTTATGTTGGGTTTGAGAGAAACAGCCCGTCTGGGTGTGTGGCACTGGCTGGCTGCGGCAGGTGTGCTACACACTGTCATGTGTTTGTAGGGCGAGTGATGTTTACTCACACTCATCTGAGGTCAGAGGATTAAGAGCCATGCCAATTAGGTTAAGACYCTTATAATAGATCTGAGACCAGATGATCATCACTTTAACATTTCTCAATGGAAGCTTAGTGTGGCCAACCACACTCGATCCCTGGGTTTCTCTCTGGAGGGAACAGAGAAGTAAACTGACATTAAATAAAAAACATTAAAAAAAATATATTTAAAAAAAGCTACTGCCAAATGTCAGTTTTTTATTAATGAAACACAATTTCAAATAAACTTCCTGGATTGACTGAATCAACAAGGAATTGACTCCAACACTGAAACGAACAACTCTAGCATCTACAGACACGTCATCAAATTGCTCCATGTCGATGTGGCTATCCCTGGGTTTGGCTTCATATTCTCCCTCTCCATGCTACTCCAGTGTCTTCCCCGACCAACAAAAACAAAGGCAGAAAAGTACACACAGAAATGATTCGGTTTGGGAATGTTGAAAACCAACCGTGTGGGGACAACAGTAGTTCGTAAGCTACAGAGCTAAGGCTCACCTTACTTTCAACCGTAAACCATGAGAGTTCTACAGTTCCCTGATAACAAATGACTGACAAATCACTGTACKGTGGTAAAACATATTCAATGTTTTCAGGGAATGCAGTTAACTTGGGGGGTAGCTCAAGCAGGACTCAAACCCCACAACCCTGCATCAGAGAGAGAGCGCGAGAGCGAGAGCTCACAGGAGGTCAATGAGCATCTAGTGCTGTGGTGTGAATGGTGCTGGTGACATGGTTGTTCACACCTCAGCCGTGTGTAGACACTGCTGCCCATATTTACAGACCCGCCTGCTAATGGCATTGAAAGCCAGGATTTAATGCTCTACTTATAGAAGGTTACGTTGCTTTTTTCCCCTCAGTGTTAGGTCTAAGCATATCTATACCTGTAGGTATACATTTTTCTTCAAATCATCTTAACACAATTCTCTCTGTTAGGACTATGACATTTTCTATGTGTTTTATTTGTGCCCATTGTTTATTTTGGTGCTTTTCATGTCTCCTGAATATAGCCTACATAAAACCCTAATGTCTGAGTTTAGCTGCCTTCGCTGTGTTAGAGCCAGCCTGAGGTGTCTTTTATAAAACTAAGTCACGGGGAATACTATAGGTAATGAGCAAGGACGTAGTTGACCATTAGTTCAGCCAACTACCTCATCCCCATATTGTTATTTATTTTTTGCTCCTTTGCACCCCAGTATCTCTACTTGCACATTCATCTTCTGCACATCTACCATTCCAATGTTTAATTGCTCAAATTGTCGTTATTTCSCCACTATGGCCTATTTATTGCCTTACCTCCCTAATCTTACTACATTTGCACACACTGTATATAGACTTTTCTATTGTGTTATTGACTGTACGTTTGTTTATCCCATGTGTAACTCTGTGTTGTTTGTGTCGCACTGCTTTGCTTTATCTTGGCCAGGTCGCAGTTGTAAATGAGAACATGTTCTCAGCTGGCCTACCTGGTTAAATAAAAGGTGAAATAAAATKAAAATMAWTTTGTCAACTGAATGGAGCTGAGTCAACTCAGAGTTGCAATAGGACAAGCCCAAGGTTAATGATAGGGTYAGGAAGCTGTAAGATGTTGTACATGACCGTATGTCCCATTCAGGTCATCCAGTTCCATTTGCCATGGCAACCAATGCAAGAATCCTTTCTGAACATTTTGTTTGTCAACATAATGACGTCATTGAACCAATTAAGACTCAACACACCCTTTCACCCTTTCTCTCTCCCTCATCCCGGTCCTAGTGTGRCTGTAACATTGGGAAAGACAGTGGCAGGTTACCTGTAATTGGAGCAGATTATTTTTAACTCTGAGTTAAATGACATGTTTTTACAGTCTCCCAAATTGAAGTGGCTTGAAAAGGGTGCGATTTTGCCCCCGTTCTCCCCCCCCCGGCCTATAATTTGTCTGGAACGCAAGGGCCTATCAAAGAGGATCCACTACCGCCGCTGCGCCTGGCGGGGATATAAAAAAAACAGACTGTCTGTGAAGGGAAAGAGGAGAGAGGGTACCATCTCCACATTAACAAATCCTTCTGTCTCGTCTCATCCCACTGGGGCACGACCTGGTTTCCTCAAAGTTGTCGCCATGTCATTTCAACAAACATTTGATTACATTGTAACCCCATGAGCACAGACGTGGAATTCTATGCTCGTGTGTTGTCATATTAGCCAAGTCTCCGGTGTCTCACTCTGGCATCCCTGCTCATCTATACTACCAGTAGGTCTCCTCATAACACCCCTGTCACTACAGATATGGTTGAAGTACCATATATATATATATATATATACACTGCTCAAAAAAAAAAGGGAACACTTAAACAACACAATGTAACTCCAAGTCAATCACACTTCTGTGAAATCAAACTGTCCACTTAGGAAGCAACACTGATTGACAATAAATTTCACATGCTGTTGTGCAAATGGAATAAACAACAGGTGGAAATTATAGGCAATTAGCAAGACACCCCCAATAAAGGAGTGGTTCTGCAGGTGGTGACCACAGACCACTTCTCAGTTCCTATGCTTCCTGGCTGATGGTTTGGTCACATTTGAATGCTGGCAGTGCTTTCACTCTAGTGGTAGCATGAGACGGAGTCTACAACCCACACAAGTGGCTCAGGTAGTGCAGCTCATCCAGGATGGCACATCAATACGAGCTGTGGCAAGAAGGTTTGCTCTGTCTGTCAGCGTAGTGTCCAGAGCATGGAYGCGCTACCAGGAGACAGGCCAGTACATCAGGAGACGTGGAGGAGGCCGTAGGAGGGCAACAACCCAGCAGCAGGACCGCTACCTCCGCCTTTGTGCAAGGAGGAGCAGGAGGACACTGCAGAGCCCTGCAAAATGACCTCCAGCAGGCCACAAATGTGCATGTGTCTGCTCAAACGGTCAGAAACAGACTCCATGAGGGTGGTATGAGGGCCCGACGTCCATAGGTGGGGGTTGTGCTTACAGGCCAACACCGTGCAGGACGTTTGGCATTTGCCAGAGAACACCAAGATTGGCAAATTCGCCACTGGCGCCCTATGCTCTTCACAGATGAAAGCAGGTTCACACTGAGCACATGTGACAGACGTGACAGAGTCTGGAGACGCCGTGGAGAACGTTCTGCTGCCTGCAACATCCTCCAGCATGACCGGTTTGGCGGTGGGTCAGTCATGGTGTGGGGTGGCATTTCTTTGGGGGGCGGCACAGCCCTACATGTGCTCGCCAGAGGTAGCCTGACTGCCATTAGGTACCGAGATAAGATCCTCAGACCCCTTGTGAGACCATATGCTGGTGCGGTTGGCCCTGGGTTCCTCCTAATGCAAGACAATGCTAGACCTCATGTGGCTGGAGTGTGTCAGCAGTTCCTGCAAGAGGAAGGCTTTGATGGTATGGACTGGCCCGCCCGTTCCCCAGACCTGAATCCAATTGAGCACATCTGGGACATCATGTCTCACTCCATCCACCAACGCCACGTTGTATCCACAGACTGTCCAGGAGTTGGCGGATGCTTTAGTCCAGGTCTGGGAGGAGATCCCTCAGGAGACCATCCGCCACCTCATCAGGAGCTTGCCCAGGCGTTGTAGGGAGGTCATACAGGCACGTGGAGGCACACCACACTACTGAGCCTCATTTTGACTTGTTTTAAGGACATTACATCAAAGTTGGATCAGCCTGTAGTGTGGTTTTCCACTTTAATTTTGAGTGTGACTCCAAATCCAGACCTCCATGGGTTGATACATTTGATTTCCATTGATTTCCATTGATAATTTTTGTGTGATTTTGTGTCAGCACATTCAACTATGTAAAGAAAAAAGTATTTAATAAGAATATTTCATTCATTCAGATCTAGGATGTGTTATTTTAGTGTTCCCTTTTATTTTTTTGGATGGGCATGTAATATATATATAAAAACAGCCCATAGCTCAAAACACATACTGTTGCCTCAGTCTCCATAGCCCCAAGCAAGTGTCTCTCTGCACAATTCTGTGCCCTTACATATCATCCACCCACGCCTCTAAATATACAGTAGCTCACGAGCACATCTGTGTAGTCTGAAAGGGTGATTATTACTAGGTAAGGCTTCCCATCACCTAGCTATATGACAAGTTAAATATAGACGACACAGTAGCGGTCCCTCCTGCGCCGTCTTTCCAGTAGTATCAGTGAACCTTATGGAATAGTATGCCTGTCTAGCGGGGTGCCTGCCTGCGAGTTTAGACCTGCACACAAAACAGCCATGGACTGAATTCTCAGCAGCTGGCTGGGTGCTCTGCTCTACCTCTACCTCACCTGACCATCCACGTCAGCTACTGACGGAACAAGGGATTTGATTTGATTCAGTGCTCGCGGCCCAGGAGGCCATATGCGAAGCGGCAGAAAATGGTCAGTGCCGAGACGGGGACCTTTCCAAAGAATCGTATTGGCTACATTGGGGTTTAAACCAAAATCGACCTGGACAAGTTGAAAATAGTCAGCCAACATTAGGCTATAGGAGACAACTTTATGCCTTGGATACCGATTAGAAAAATCCTATGTCTAGCTACTACAAATGTAGGAGCCAGTTTACAGCACATGTAGGAGTTGTAAGTTACAGCCCGGTAGCGGTTCACTGTGCTTTGTGGAGTAGCGTAGAGTCCTGACACAGTAAAAAGTGCTTTGTGGAGTAGCGTAGAGTCCTGACACAGTAAAAAGTGCTTTGTGGAGTATCGTAGAGTCCTGACACAGTAAAAATTGTGGCGTCTGGTAGTAGCCTAATCGCAGCCAGAACACCTGCTGTGAAACAGAAGCCCTCGTTGGAAGCAGGCGCCGAATGACTGCGCCTCTCCTGCCCCTTACCTCTTAACAGAGGCTCGTGAAGTGTGTCTCACAGCTAGTATCTGCTGCCTTCCTTGCCCCGGAGGTGCACGCACACACACACACACCTAAGCATATAATCAAATACTCATGGGAAAAAACACACACTTATGCACGCATGCAGACTCAGACATAAGAACATTCACACAAAACATGAATTGCCMCCAGTGAAACGATACATTGGTAAACTATCGCATGAAGCCACTGCGCCATGACGTTCAGACTTGTGAGATGGCTAAGCATCGGCTAAATAGARATTTGAACATTAACCTCTGCAAATCATACCCATGGTGCATCACTTTCACAAGTAACTCACCTATTTCRCTGGGCACACTTCTGATAGCGTCACCTTGGTCAAATATCCCACTTCTGACACCAAGAAGMGAAATGGCGAGTGAGACATTCAAACCAGCAACCTGCTGACAGTTTCAGATGTTTCGCCTCTTGTGAGGTTGCTAAGCATTTCAGTAATGGTTCCTATAAAACACACCCGTATCTATGGGCAGACGGGCACTGAAAAGGCGAAGATGGGAAATCATTACTTGTGATGAATAGGCATGAACACTCTATAGGTATAAAAGGCCTGATTGCTACCTTTCAACTCGTTTTATTTAACCCGGGGAAATAACAGGGATCCTGCCAACCAATGCTGTACATTTTCCRGTCTATGGATTCTGTTCTCAATCTAGACGAGGGCTCATGAGAGGCAACATAACTCAGTTACAAAGGGCATGAGCAGAGAACATAAGAACCTGCGCTGGACTAACGATGCAGGGTCATTACTGTGGTACGCAGGAAGCTCTAAGTGACGCCACACACTAACTGTAACTATGCAGGCTGCACATGTGATGAGGTGGCTGCACAGTGCCTGTTCTAAAATCACACTTTCCTTACAGGGCTGAGTAAAGGAAGTAATTCAGGTTCAAAATATCTGCTAAAAAGCTGCAACAAGTGACACTTGAAGGGGGTGCTCTTTTTGAGCAGCTGGGACTACTCTACCCCTCAGTGACTGCCAGCAGCAGCAGCTCCACAGGCGCATAGGCCGTGCAACAAAAAAAAAGGGGATTGTTTTTCCAGCTATTTGCTATGAGGGGGAACTGCCCCAATGCCCCAAATCGCAGGATTTCATAGCAAAAAATGATAACAGCACAAAGTAAATGGATCGTCCTGGGGGCACTCAAATGTGAGTCCAGTCAGAACTTCTGGGTTTGCTCCGCCTCCCAATAAGTCTCTCGAGCTAAATGACTTACTTCCAATCAGGTACAGATGGCGCGAAACCAGAAAGTAAATTGTAATTAACTTGTAAATAAATAATCATAACAGTCATGGGAGCCTGGAACCTGATGAACCGGAAATCTACATTCAACAAGAGTCGAAGGACAGAGGGATACACTAGCTAGATCTTTCTCATCGCAGATCTAGTAGAACAAAAAAGCATGATGGTGGCTGGCCAATTTCATTATTCATCAGGTTCTACATGCTGTGTGGATTAAAACAGCATAAAACCGGGTGTATCACAAAGCATGATGAAATTAATTKGCCTGCTAGAGTAATTTTGAGAAACATTTTGGTCAATTCTTGGGGTCAAATTAACCAGTTATCTACCTTTGATAAGCAGCTAGCTGGTAGCTTGCTAGCTGCTTAACTACCATGCCAATTTTAAGTCTTTCTAAACAAATGTCGGATTAACTCGGAAATATTAAGTTATTTTAGAGTGAAAGGTAGCTAGCGCATCATGCTTTGTAACATTATGTTTGCAGTTAGGGATAATGTGTTTTTATTTATTGCATTAAAATGCTTGTTGCGTTCTCCCTGGTGCGCTCATTCATTCGTGAGCTGGATGCTTGTTCTAATTAGTATAGCCTAATCTTTTTTAGAAAAAAAAATGTATTACCCCTTTTTCTCCCCTAATTACATGATATCCATATTGGTAGTTACAGTCTTGTCAAACCCGCTACAACTCCCATACGGATTCAGGAGAGGCAAAGGTCAAGAACAGTGCGTCCTCCGAAACACAACCCAACTAAGCCGCACTGCTTCTTGACACAATGCCCACTTAACCCGGAAGCCAGCCGCACCAATAGTCTAATCTTTTTTAACAAGTGGCATTTGGTGCAGCATTCATTCCGTTTTTGACATGCAAAAGTGAAATACAGTTGAAGTCGGAAGTTTACATTCACCTTAAACTCATTTTTTCACTATTCCTGACATTTAATCAGAGTAAATATTCCTGTCTTAGGTCAGTTAGGATCATCAGTTTATTCTAAGAATGTGAAATGTAAGAATAATAGTAGAGAGAATGATTTATATTAGCTTTTATTGCTTTCATCACATTCCCAGTGCGTCAGAAGTTTACATTCACTGAATTAGTATTTGGTAGCATTGCCTTTTAAATTGTTTAACTTGGGTCAAACGTTTCGGGTAGCCTTCCCCAAGCTTCCCACAATAAGTTGGGTGAATTTTGGCCCATTCCTCCTGACAGAGCTGGTGTAACTGAGTCAGGTTTGTAGGCCTCCTTGCTCGCACATGCTTTTTCAGTTCTGCCCACAATTATCTATAGAAATCGAGGTCAGGGCTTTGTGATGGCCACTCCAATACCTTGACCTTGTTGTCCTTAAGCCATTTTGCCACAACTTTGGAAGTATGCTTGGGGTCATTGTCCATTTGGAAGACCCATTTGTGACCAAGCTTTAACTTCCTGACTGATGTCTTGAGATGTTGCTTCAATATATTCACATAATTTTCCTACCTCATGATGCCATCTTTTTGTGAAGTGCACCAGTCCCTCCTGCAGCAAACGACCCCCACAACATGATGCTGCATCCCCGTTCTTCACGGTTGGGATGATGTTCTTCGGCTTGCAAGCCTCCCCCTTTTTTCTCCAAACATAACGATGGTCATTATGGCCAAACAGTTCTATTTTTGTTTTCATCAGACCAGATGACCAAAAACCCGATCTCTGTCCCATGTGCAGTTGCAAAACGTAGTCTGGCTTTTTTATGGCAGTTTGGAGCAGTGACTTCTTCTTGCTGAGCGGCCTTTCAGGTTATGTCGATATAGGACTTGTTTTACTGTGGATACAGAATACTTTTGTACCTGTTTCCTCAGCTTCTTCACAAGGTCCTTTGCTGTTTGTTCTGGGATTGATTGCACTTTTCGCACCAAAGTACGTTCATCTCTAGGAGACAGAACACGTCTCCTTCCTGAGCGTTATGACGGCTGCGTGGTCCCATGGTGTTTAACTTGCCGTACTATTGTTTTACAGATGAACGCGGTACCTTCAGGCGTTTGGAAATTACTCCCAAGGATGAACCAGACTTGTGGAGGTCTACCATTTATTTTCTGAGGTCTTGGCTGATTTCTTTTGATTTTCCCACGATGTCAAGCAAAGAGACACTGAGTTTGAAGGTGATACAGCGAATTACAAGTGAAATAATCTGTCTGTAAACAATTGTTGGAAAAAATTAACTTGTGTCATGCACAAAGTAGATGTCCTAACCGACTTGCAAAAACTATAGTTTGTTAACAAGAAATTTAGTGGAGTGATTGAAAAACGAAGTTTTAATGACTCCAACCTAAGTGTATGTAAACATCCGACTGTATTTATGCTGTTGTTAAAATGCACAGATCACTTTATCTTCTCAAAGAAACCCTTGGTAGTTGAACACTTGGTATTATATTTCTGTCATGCTGCTTTGTTGAGAACTCCAACCACKTCGCGCCCCGGATATTCAGCCAATCAGAGGCCGCCACTGTTCTGATGACACCTTTTCACGTGATTACTTCCCATCTTCTGAGATGAGCAAATGTTCCTCATTGGGTAATTACAGGTTCACATTACTGTACAGGTGTTTCATGTTTCAACATTAGACAGTTAGCAGAAACGTCCATGTAGCCATTGATGTGGAGCTTGAACCCCTCTGTAGACGCAAATCAAATAAATCTTAGGTAACCACGCTCCTCCAACAGACACAAAATGCCCAATTTACTGGTGCCCTGGTTCCTGTCTTGCAGATGTTCGTAAACTACATGTTGTGTGTTTAAATATATGATTATTAGCCCCCCAGTAATGCGTTTTCTTTTCACCCCCCTCCTCCCCACTGACATCCACTCGCTGCTTTTGGCAAACATATGGCTCCTGCAAAACTTCAAACGGCAAGGCTTCCGTTCATAAAAACAACATGCTTTAAAGAGAGAGGCACCTTTAGGGTTGTGGGTCGTGAGGGAATAGCTGCATCAGTGTATTCATTAAAGGCCTCTTATGGAGGCAATGAAAAAGCAACAGTCATCTTTTCATCACTTGCTGTGCTGGCTTGCTCTGTTCTGCAAGTCTTTGGTCTCCCTCGTGGAAAATGGTACATAATAAATAATAACCATCAAATCATTTTCTTTACCTCAAGCTGCTCTGAAGTGCAAGGTAGACCAAACAGAACATCACGCTACATTGGTGTTTTATGGTAGCATGTAGCTGCTGTACACTTACACAGTGCCGTCAACTCCTGATAAGGAAAGATAAACCTTGTGCCTAAACTCTAGCCCSAGCCATGCTAATATTCTTGATATACCTGTAGCCTCTCGGCATTATTGCTTCATTGAAATGTGTTCGCTTACATACTTACTCGGTCAAATCTTTCATGAGTAAGACAAAAGTACTATAATATAGGGGGCACTTGATCATCTTTCTACTGTGCACTTGATCGTCTTTCTATTGTATGTACATGTACTTAAAAATTATATTTAGATGAATTTGGCTCTAAAACCTTGTGCTGACCAAGAATCAGTCTGAGCAATATAAAGGAGTTGACCACATAGGTCTGAACAAACATTTGTCTTCAACTTTGGGGTAAATGGCAAGCCATAGAAGGGTATGGTTGGTGTGTGTGTGTGTGTGTGTGTGT
>NC_036860.1:10073970-10096210 GCF_002910315.2 Salvelinus sp. IW2-2015
TCAAATTTGGACTCATCAGACCAAAGGACAGATTTCCACCGGTCTAATGTCCACTGCTCGTGTTTCTTGGCCCAAGCAAGTCTCGTCTTATTATTGGTGTCCTTTAGTAGTGGTTTCTTTGCAGCAATATGACAATGAAGGCCTGATTCACGCAGTCTCCTCTGAACAGCTGATGTTGAGATCTGTTCCTTGTACTCTGTGAAGCATTTATTTGGGCTGCAATTTCTGAGGCTGGTAACTCTAATGAGCTTATCCTCTGCAGCAGAGGGAACTCTGGGTCTTCCATTCCTGTGGCGGACCTCATGAGAGCCAGTTTCATCGTAGTGCTTGATGTTATTTTTTCATTATAGTTCTTGAAATTTTACGGCTTGACTGACCTTCATGTCTTAAAGTAATGATGGACTGTCATTTCTCTTTGCTTATTTGAGCTGTTCGTGCCGTAATATGGACTTGGTATTTTAGCAAATAGTGCGATCTTCTGTACACCACCCCTACCTTGTCACAACACAACTGATTGGCTCAAACGCATTAAGAAGAAAAGAAATTCTACAAATTAACAATGCACACCTGTTAATTGAAATGCATTCCAGGGGACTACCTCATGAAGCTGGTTGAGAGAATGCCAAGACTGTGCAAAGCTGTTATCAAGACAACGGGAGGCTACTTTGAAGAATCTAAAATCTATTTTCATTTGTTTAACACTTTTTTGGTTACTCCATGATTACATATGTGTTATTTCATAGTTTGTCTTCACCGTTATTCTACAATGTAGAAAATAGTAAAAATAAAGAAACACCCTTGAATGAGTAGGTGTGTCCAAACTTTTGACTGGTACTGTGTGTGCGCACACACACACACTTCATAGATTGTTTTAACTGCTCATAGAAGTGTGGTAAATGTGTACGCTAAACCAAAAAGCAAATTGTAATGAACTTATAATCATAACAGTCATGGGGGCCTGGGACATGATAAACCGGACATCTACAACCGACAAGAGTCGAAGGACAGAGGGATACACTAGCTAGAACTTCCTCATCGCAGGTCTGGGAGGACAAAAAAGCATGATGGTGGCTGGCCAATTTTATTGTTCATCAGGTTCTACTGTGGGTGACAGTCGACACAACATGTCGACCTAAAACAGAATAAAAAACGGGTGTATCACAAAGCATGATCAAATTAATTAGCCAGCTAGAGTAATTTTGAGAAATATTGAGAAATAGTTTGGTAAAATGTTGGGGTTAAATTAACCAGTTATCTACATTTGCTAGTTGGTAGCTTGCTAGCTAGTTAACTACCATGCCAATTTTAAGTCTTTCTAAACTCATATCTGATTAACTCAGACCTTTTAAGTTATTTTAAAGTGAAAGTTAGCGCATCATGCTTTGTAACATTATGTTTTCAGTTAGGGATAATGTGTTTTCACTTATTGCATTGAAATGCTTGTTGCGTTCGTTCATTCGTGAGCTGGCTGCTTTTTCTAATTAGTAGGGTCGAATCTTTTTTTTTTTAAACAAGTGCCATTTTGTTCAGCAGTGTTCATTCGGTTTTTGACATGCATAGGTGAAATAGCTGTATTTATGCTGTTGTAGAAATGCACACATGACTTCATACATCTTCTAGAAGAATCTACACTGGTAGTTCAAACAATTATATTTCCGTCATGCTGCTTGGTTGACAACTCCAACCACCCCGCGCCCCGGATATTCAGCCAATCAGAGGTCGCCACTGTTCTGATGACACCTTTCATGTGGTTACTTCCCATCTTCTGAGAGATGAGAAAATGTTCCTCATTGGGTAATTACAGGTTCACATTACTGTACAGGTATGGTTCATTTTTCAACATTAGACAGTTATCAGAAACTTCCAACTAGCCATTGATGTGGCACTTGAACCCCTCTGCACAGACGCAAAGAAAAGAAAATCTTAGGTAACCTCTCTCCTCCAACAGACACAAAATGCCCTATTTACTGGTGCCCTGGTTCCTGTCTTGCAGATGTTCGTAAACTACATGTTGTGTGTTTAAACATATTATTATTAGCCCCCCAGTAATGCGTATTTTCACCCCCCTCCTCCCCACTGACATCCACTCGCTGCTTTTGGCAAACATATGGCTCCTGCAAAACTTCAAACGGCAGGCTTCCGTTCATAAAAGCAACAGGCTTTGAAGAGAGGCACCTTTAGGGTTGTGGGTGCCGAGGGAAAAGCTGCATCAGTGTATTCATTAAAGGTCTCTTATGGAGGTAATGAAAAAGAAACAGTCCCATTTTCATCACTTGCTGTGCTGGCTTGCTCTGTTCTGCAAGTCTTTGGTCTCCCTCGTGGAAAATGGTACATAATAAAAAAGAAAATCTTTACCTCAAGCTGCTCCGAAGTGCGAGGTAGACTGAAAAGAACATCAAGCTACATTGGTGTGTTTTAATGGTAGCATGTAGCCGCTGTACGCTCATACAGTGCAGTCAACTCCTGATTAGCAAAGATAACCTTGTGCCTAAAATCTTGCCCTAGCCATGCTAATGTTATTGACATTCCTGTAGCCTCTCTGCATTATTGCTTCATTGAAATGTGCTTGCTTACATACTTACATCAAATCTTTCACGAGTAAGACGCAAATAAGACGAAAGTACTATGTTATAGAAGAGGCACTTGACAATCTTTATACTGTGCACGTGTACTTAAAAATGATATTTAAGTGGTGAATTTGGCTCGAAAACATTGTGCTGACCAAGAATCAGTCGGAGCAATATTAAGGAGTCACCCTCCTAGGTCTGAACAATGATTTGTCTTCAACTTTGGGGTAAATGGCAAACCATAGAAGGGTATGGTGTGTGTGTGTGTAGATATGGCAGTTGGCAAACTAAACCCCTAAGTTTGACTAGTAGCTTGGCATAACCAACCCTGCTCTTGTGCTTTGTCCTTAGAGGCCCCAAATGTAATAATCTGTCCTTCTTTAAAACCCTTTCCTGCAGTGAAATGACCTAGTGGCCTCATTGGTGGAATGTTCATATAAACATTAAATAAATAAACATTGTCAAAAAGACTACCAAGAAAGACGCCAAGAAACACCTGTTTAGCCCACTGCAGTAAAAGGTTAACAATGTGTGTAAATCAAACATCCCATTGCCCTTTGTTTCTTTCTGTTGTAAAAACAATAATAGTATTTTTCCCCAATTAAGACTAATACTAATCTTATGTGCTTCTCTGGCACTCAACTGCATCCAGTCTCACAACTTTTCCATTATATTGTGTCCAACTTAATTAACTCAAGAGCCTGACGTCTGCTATCGCTATGGGGGGGGCTATTGTCTCGTGTCAACTGCGAGAGGAGTAGTAACCTTTCTGCGCTGCGGTCTGCAGACGAAATGTACACCACGACAGTTCATCCTCTCCCTCTTCCATCTCTCTAAGAGTCTGAGCCAACCCGACCCAGTGGGACTCCACCCTTCTTAACCACCAGTTTGAACTGTACAAGACACTGACCGCAGAACAGTAGATTACAAAGAGTCCCGTCAGGCTAGCCGGACCAGTAAACTAAATGTTTCTATTTCAGACGCTGTTTGCCCTTTGGCCAATGCAAGGCACCAGCGGTGCTCTCAGGATAGCTGAACCTCTAACAAATGGAGATGGGTAAGAGTAGGTGACTAACTGGTGCGTGACTTTGTGGTACGGCAGTAATACATTTAGTTTGTAATCCATTTAGCATATATGGCATTTTGCATACTGACCTACTTTCAGCCATTTTGGTGAAAAGTAAAGGTATTTGACCACTTGTGGCCTTCACTGCACTTTACATAAACTCACTAAAGAATGAATGTGTTAGAAATGACAAATACGAGTGAGAAATGCAGTACAACCTTTTGAATTCCACAGGCTCCTTGAGAGTAATGAAGCAAATGAAATGAAAAGCAACAAAGACAACAATCATATATAGGACAGAAAAGTTCAACAGTATCTCCTCCTTTCTTCAGAACTTCAATTCCTCCCTGATCCTGTGTTACCATTCCAGGAAAGCTCCCGGTCGGTCTGCTGGCAGGGCCACGCTCAACAAGAGAAAGTATCTCTGCTCCGTCTGGCTTCAACCAGCACATTGATCAACACTCACATACAGTGCATTCTGAAAGTATTCAGACCCCTTGACTTTTTCCACATTTTGTTACGTTACAGCTTTATTCTAAAAWTGAWTAAATATAAAATCTCATCAATCTACATCAATGACAAAGCGAAAAGAAAAAAWAATAATTTGGCAAATATCAAAAAAAAAAAAATTGAAATAGCTTATTTATGTAAGTTTTCAGACCCTTTGATATGACTCGAAATTGAGCTTAGTTGCATCCTGTTTCCAATGATCATCCTTGAGATGTTTCTACAACTTGGAGCCACCTGTGGTAAATTCAATTGATTGGACATGATTTGGAAAGGGACTCATCTGTCTATATAAGGTCCCACAGTTGACAGTGCATGTCAGAGCAAAAACCAAGCCATGAGGTCGAAGGAATTGTCCGTAAAGCTCCGAGACTGGATTTTGTCGAGGCACAGATCTGGGGGAAGGGTAACAAAAAATGTCTGCAGCATTGAAGGTTCCCAAGAACACAGTGCRCTCCATCATTCTAAAACGGAAGAAGTTTGGTACCACCAAATCTCTTCCTAGATCTGGCTACCCGGCCAACCTGAAAAATTGGGGGAGAAGGGCCTTGGTCAGGGAGGTAACCAAGAACCCGATGGTCACTCTGACAGAGCTCCAGAGTTCCTCTGTGGAGATGGGAGAACCTTCTAGAAGGACAACCATCTCTGCAGCACTCCACCAATCATGCCTTTATGGTAGATTGGCCAGGCGGAACAACTCCTCAGTAAAGGACACATGACATCACGCTTGGAGTTTACCAAAAGGCACCAAAAGGACTCAGAGACCATGATAAACAAGATTCTCTGGTCTGATGAAACCAAGATTGAACTCATTAGCCTGAATGCCAAGCTTTGAATTTGGAGGAAACCTGGCACCATCCCTACGGTGAAGCATGGTGGTGGCAGCATCATGCTGTGGGATGTTCTTCAGCGGCAGGGACTGGGAGACTAGTCAGGATCGAGGGAGAGATGAATGGAGCAAAGTACAGAGAGATCCTTAATGAAAACCTACTCCAGAGTGTGCAGGACCTCAGACTCGGGCGAAGGTTCACCTTCCTACAGGACAACGGCCCTAAGCACACAGCCAAGACATCGCAGGAGTGGCTTTGGGACAAGTTTCTGAATGTCCTTGAGTGGCCCAGCCAGAGCCCGGACTTAAGCTCGTTCAAACATCTCTGAAGAAACCTGAAAATAGCTGTGCAGTGACGCTCCCCATACAACCTGACAAAGCTTGAGATGATCTGCAGAGAAGAAAGGGAGAAACTCACCAAATACAGGTGTGCCAAGCTTGTAGCTTCATACCCAAGAAGACTTGAGGCTGTAATTTTAATACATTTGCAAACATTTCTAAAACCTGATTTTGCTTTGTCATTATGAGATCATGTGTGTAGATTGATTTGGTGTTGGGGGGGGGGGGGTTTAATACATTTTAGAATAAGGCTGTAATGTAACAAAATGTGAAAAAAAGTCAAGGGGCCTGAATACTATAAATGCACTGTATAATACATCTATTTGACTCCTCTGCTAAAATATACAGGATCTTAAGTTGAGCCAGTTTGCCACAGCAAGAATAATCCTCCAGCAACAGGAAATGTGAATTATTATGTGGATTATAATTAATTTCATGGAAATGTTTGTAGGGGTTGATACATTTTTCGTAAGGGCAAATCAAGTCTGAAATGACAAACTTCAGAAGCCTTTTTAATTCTCAGCAACAAAAGTGATCAAATTAAGATCCTACATCTTTGTTAATTTCTTAATTCCCGTTTTCATTGTATTCTTTGTTAATAACAAAATACAGTTTCACTGCAGTGCAGACAATAAAAATACAGTATTCAACTACAGCATAACAGACATTATACAGTATGAGGCGATGAGTCATAGTGATATTAGTGATATTGGGTTGCATTCTTCCCCTACCAGGCCTACTGAAATGGTAACGACATCATCATAAACCCTCACCTGGTCACAGTGTAACAAAAGGGTGTGGCGGTGGGGTATGGGACGATAGGTCTCCGTCTTACTCAATCTGACACCAAGAATCCATCTCATTTGCATACAATTGGTTGGAGCATGCAGCAAAGTCAATGTGATAATGGTATWGTCAAGAGTTAGAGCATAGTAACACGATGAGACAGATCTGAAGTCTCACATGTTGCATGTCCAGGCTTCATCGCGTTCATAATATACGTTACTTATCTTCACCCTTAGATGAATAGACAGTAGTGGTATGTAGTATGGGTGTGATGGAACTTCAAATGTCTTCCTATTTGTAGTCCAGATAGTTAAAAACCCTGAACTAAATATTTGTACGTCTCAGATTAAGTCAGTTCGTCTTTTGTTCCATTTCAGACGTGGTGGTTTGGCCTTAGTTCAATCAATCAATTTTATTTTATATAGCCCTTCGTACATCAGCTAATATCTCGAAGTGCTGTACAGACACCCAGCCTAAAACCCCAAACAGCTAGTAATGCAGGTGTAGAAGCACGGTGGCTAGGAAAAACTCCCTAGAAAGGCCAAAACCTAGGAAGAAACCTAGAGAGGAACCAGGCTATGAGGGGTGGCCAGTCCTCTTCTGGCTGTGCCGGGTGGAGATTATAACAGAACTATGCCAAGATGTTCAAAAATGTTCATAAGTGACAAGCATGGTCAAATAATAATCATGAATAATTTTCAGTTGGCTTTTCATAGCCGATCATCAAGAGTTGAAAAACAACAGGTCTGGGACAGGTGGCGGTTCCACTAGTTGTCAGAAATCATGTTGAGTGCTACAATTTCAGTGACTTGGAATGAAACGAGAGGACCCAAATATTTTGTAAGCGTCAACTTCCTCTCGAAATGAGCCAATGGTTTTCTGCGAGCCAATCGAGTCACAGTTTGAGGCATTTGATTGGCTCATTCACCGAGAACTTTAAGTCAGTCATTTCTATTTTTCTCAAGTCATTTTTAGAGAGATTAGTTTTGTTTGTACAGTGTGTGTGTGTGTGTGTGTGTGTGTGGGTGGAGGCTGTTTGAGGACCTATGTGCTGCATCCAGTGTGTCCATAGATGTCCATATGATGTTGTGTTTGACCTATGCTCACACAGAATACGTCTAGATGTACTTTACAAATGCACATTTCTCTAGAGTCTAGAACAGAATGTGATTAAGATAAGTTTTTGCAAAATAAAGCTAGTATTGCTATAGACAGAATAGAACCATGTATTTTTTTTATGAATGAGCAGCATACGCTTTTCTTTCCATGATTTACGGGAGATAATTGAAGTCTGCAGTGCCATTGGGTCCATCTTGCATTCCTCTCCTTCTTTCCAGGTTTGCAGAGATTCCTACTCATTTTCTGTTTTTATGATGTTGCAGGGAACCACAAAGAGGATGGGACCCTTTCCAAGAGGGAACAGCTGCGGTGAAACACCAACCTGCGTGAAGCTGGTGTTTTCAGAGGCATCCCCTCAGAAAGGGCAAGGAGGGTCCCAACACCTGTTTGCACAAGACTGACACCCACCCATCAACCAGTCTCCTTGTATTTTCCTTCAACAAGCAGTGTCAGTAGTTGTTGATTAGATTAATTAGGCAACTCTCCAAAATAGATTAATGAGGGAACGTGGCTGTACATCAAACGTCAGGGCTCAAGGCTTGTCATGTGCTGCGTTTACACAGGCAGCCCAATTCTGATAGTTGTTCCACTAACTGCTTTTTGACCAATCATAACAGATCTTTTCACATCAGATATTTTTCAGAGCTGATCTGATTGGTCAAAAGACCACTTAGTGAAAAAAATATCAGAATTGGGTTGCCTGTGTAAACCCAGCTTCAGAGGGCCACTTGGCATAAAACAGCAAAGAATGACACTCATAGGAAACTGATTATTCGTTTATTTGTAGATGGGAGTTCTACCTTGAAAGGTTGGGTAATGGGTAATTCCACGATAACAGAGTGATGCTGAGACTCAGATWTTTCACTTTAAAACGTGCTATATGTCAAACTAAAACCAATGGTTGCAAAGTTAAACAAACCAACTCTATACACAGAAAATTTGTATCAATTTCTACAGATTCTACACAAACAGCACAAACTATCATTCTGTTACCAAACTTTGCATCTGAACAGTGGAATTGCCCATATGTAAACGGGCATGCACGTGTAAACTGCCCTTTACTAAATGACTGTACTCCATTAACATACCATTTTAACCTAACGTGCTCCTCTGTGGTTTTTGACATTATCATGTAGGCTTGGGGTCAATGGCATCTCAATTCTATCACTGGCATTGCATATCTAAGTGAAGCTCTGCAGCTCTTAATAAACCACATGTGAGGTGTTTTGGTTGGCAAAGAGATGAAGATCCTTGTTCAATGCTGGTTCTAGACGATGGCGAGATCATTAAAGTCTCTGCGTTCTCTCGGCCTCGCTCTCGCCCTCCGACTGAATGATCAAAACTACAGCCTTTTTCGTTGCAGCTTCTCATCTCTCTTCATGCGGTCTTTCCACCATCAACAGTCCATGTCCAAACACTCATAGGCCTAAATGTCTTTCCTTCCTCGTTTTCTTTATCCCTTCCTTCCCGAGGTGAGAGCAATATGGCTGCTGCAGCCACCAGCACTGCTTTTACACATTCATATATTGTTAGAAGCATATGGAAATGTTGCCCCACTTCTGAGGGGAGGGGGTGTGTGTCTATTTGTCAATAACAGCTGGTGCGTGATGTCTAATATTAAAGAATTCTTGAGGTATTGCTCACCTGAGGTAGAGTACCTCATGATAAGCTGTAGACCACACTATATATATATATTATTCGTAGCCGTCTATTTACCACCACAAACTGATGCTGGCACTAAGACTGCACTCAATGAGATGTACAAAGCCATAAGCAAACAAGAAAATGCTCATCCAGAAGCGGCGCTCCTAGTGGCCGGGGACTTTAATGCAGGCAAACTTACATCTGTTTTACCTCATTTCTACCAGCATGTCACATGTGCAACAGAGAATTTTTTTTTTTTAAATAACTCTAGACCACCTTTACTCCACACACAGAGATGCATACAAAGCTCTTCCTCACTCTCCATTTGGCAAATCTGACCATAATTCTATCGTCCTGATTCCTCTTTACAAGCAAAAACTAAAGCAGGAAGTACCAGTGACTCACTCAATATGGAAGCGGTCAGATGCTACGCTATGCTACGGGACTGTTTTGCTAGCAAAGACAGGAATATGTTCCGGGATTCATCCAATGGCATTAAGGAGTGTCGTGTCTTTGGCTATGCTGGATTAAGTGATATGACATGCTATTCTATAAAATCCTTTCTCTGTAATTAATATTACTTGATTGAGCTAATCATGTAAATGTAATTAACTATAAAGTCGGGGCACCACGAAATAATATTTATAGAGCAGTTATCTTCCGAATAAACTCTTAAAGACCTAGTAATATTTTACGTCAATAGCAGTCAATATTAATCGTCACCTTATTTCAGTCTCATCTGAAAGTTGTAAATTCTTGGTTATCTTCACGAACCCTGGCTAACAAGTTGAATCAGCAATACAAAATTGGGTTTAATTATTTATTTACTAAATACCTAACTAATCACACAGAATTACATATACACAGAATGAATCATACCTTGATTACAAATTATGTCATAAAGGAAAACGTCCCCGGCGGACGGAACAGATATGACAGCTGGTTACACAAAGAAAATGGGTTTGGGTTTGAGTGAAAGAGCGGGAAGACTGAAGAACAAAGGGAGAAGCTATGTCTCTATCAGGCCGTAGGCAGCTACTCTATCGTAAATACAGAATCTTATGCATTCTAAATTACCYCCAATTTGGAAAAGGAAAATGCAATAAATATTTACTCTGAGCTGCGCTTCAATAGGTTGGTGGTAGATGGAAGGCCGTGTTGCCCAACAGAGTCCTTTGTTCTTTGAAGAGTGTCTCTGAACGGGAAATGTTGTAGTGTCGTCGTAGTGTGGTAGACGGGATACTCTGTATGTCCTCTCCTAGCCCACGTTTACAGCGGCCGCTGCTAACTCAACGGCTAGGAGGTATCACTTCTGTAGTGAATAAGAGTTCAAAGTTCATACCATTCGAAACCAAAGGTCATGCTGAGGTTGGCTTCGTTCTGTAGTTATTATCTGAATCCTTCTGACATCGGACCGTCGTCCTAATGTACCCGGAACAGGAGGTTACATTTTTGTCAAGGGCTTATATAGTGGAGGGAGAGAGGGGTGTGTTTCATAGTTTATAACCCATGTCTCTTCACAGGGGTGGGCCACTGATTGAGCAGAGCTCTAATCTTATTAAAACCCAATTCTCTCATTTGGAAGCTAAAATTACATTTAATCTTTTCACAAATAGTTTCATTTAAATTGCATTTAAATTGCACAACAATTCCATGTGAATATGATAACTATAATGTGTAGACTTTCCCAGATACAGTTTATGTCATCCTGTCATCAGTCATAATGTCTCAGATGACAACCGAATTGACATCATATTCATTAAGTACCAACGCATATTTTCAACTGGTTCTATTACCAAAATATGGTTCCTTTCCCTCTACTTGTTTGATGTTCCCAGACTCTCTATGTTTAACAAAGGCTATTCAAGAGTCCCTCTGTAGAGTCAGAGAGAGAGGGAAGGGAGAAAGGTATTTATGGGGGGGTCATAAGCCTTGCCCACAGGCCAACGTCATGACAGGAGTATACCACCTCAATCAACGGCTTCATCAATAGTTGCAATGACGATGTCGTCTCCACAGTGACTTTTTGAGTGATCAACACTCAAAATGCCGCAGGGCCAGACGGAATAACAGCACGTGTACTCAAACCATGCGCGGACCAAGTGGCAAGTCTCTTCACTGCCGTTTTAAACATCTCCCTGACGGAGTCTGTAATACCTACATGTTTCAAGCAGACCACCATAGTCCCTGAGCCCAAGAAAGCGAAACTAACCTGCCTAAATGACTACCGCCCCGTAGCACTCACGTCGGTAGCTATGAAGTGCTTTGAAAGGCTGGTCATGGCTCACATCAACACCATCAACCCAGAAACCATAGATCCACTCCAATTCAGATACTGCCCCAACAGATCCACAGATGATGCAATCTCAATCGCACTCCACACTGCGCTTTCCCACCTGGACAAAAGGAACATCTATGTGAGAATTCTGTTGATTGACTACAGCTCAGTGTTCAACACCTCCCTCTTGCAACTGGATCCTGGACTTCCTGACAGGCCGCACCCAGTTGGTAAGGGTAGGCAACAACACATCTGCCATGCTGATCCTCAACACTGGGGCCCCTCAGGGGTGCGTGCTCAGTCCCCTCATGTACTCCCTGTTCATGCACGACTGCATGGCCAGGCACGACTCCAACACCATCATTAAGTTTGCTGATGACACAACAGTGGTAGGCCTGATCACCGACTACGATGAGACAGCCTATAAGGATGAGGTCAGAAACCTAACCGTGTGGTGCAAGGACAACAAACTCTCCCTCAACGTGATCAAGATAAAGGAGATGATTGTGGACTACAGGAAAAGGCGGACCGAACATGCCCCCATTAACATTGACGGGGATGTAGAGGAGCGGGTTGAGAGTCTCAAGATCCTTGGTGTCCACATCACCAACGAACACCTTTTCCGCCTCAGGAGACAGAAAATATTTGTCATGGGTCCTCAGATCCTCAATAAGTTCTACAGCTGCACCATCGATAGCATCCTGACCGGTTGCATCACCGCCTGGTATGGCAACTGCTCGGCATCTGACCGTAAGGTGCTACAGAGGGTAGTGCGTACGGGCCAGTACATCACTGGTGCCAAGCTTCCTGCTATCCAGGACCTATATACTAGGCGGTGTCAGGGGAAGGGCCAAAAAATTGTCAATGGCTGTAGTCACCAAGTCATAGACTGTTCTCTCTGCTACTGCACCGCAAGTGGTACCAGAGTGCCAAGCCTAGGACCAAAAGGCTCCTTAACAGCTTCTACCCGCAAGCCATAAGACTGCTGAACAATTAATCAAATTTCCACCCAGAATATTTACATTGACATACACACACACACAGACCCTTTGTTTTTCCACTGCTGCTACTCGCTGTTTATTATCTAAGCATAGTCATTTTACCCTAAACTACATGTACAAATTACCTTGACTAACCCGTACCCCGCACATTGACTCTGTACTGGTACCTCCTGTATATAGCCTCATTATTGTTATTTTATTGTGTTACTTATTTTTTGTTTATTACTTTCGTTTATTTAGTCAATATTTTTCTTAACTCTATTTTTTTGAACTGCATTGATGGTTAAGGGATTGTAACTAAGCATTTGACGGTAAGGTCTACACTTGTTGTATTCGACGCAAGTGACAAATCAAATTTGATTTGATATACTAAGAACTAAGCCAAGGACAGGGTCTTGATTTACAGGCTAGTAGTTTGACTTTTTAATTTGAGATATCTGACACTTTTGCTTGTCAATAGTATCCCTGGTACAACTCCTCCTTTAGCAAATTCTTCAGCGTGACCCTGTTTATGTCTTTTTTTAATGTAGGCAACAACAAAAAAGTATGTATTTCCCTCTGGAGACATTGGTGGCCATCACAGCAGACAACACTGTGGTTTTTGCGGTTTCACTTGACATTCCTACTGCACGGTCAATTTTACATTTTAGGGACGATTCGATTTGGAGAGTTTGGGCGAACATCAGACCCCAAAAAAAGAGTAACGCCTCTGCGTATGGAAGCATAACCTCAATTTATGACGGACATTACTTTTACACGACCCTGCGGTCTGTCAAAAATAAACATTTTTAGTAGTCTAGTCCGATACAAGCCAATCTAGGTAAAAGTGCCCAATATGTAATTGCAGTAACCAATGTGTAGTTGCAGTTCAGTTTTTGTTGTTTAACATTCAACATAAATATAGTCTTCCATCAAAGTACGTTTCTATTTTAATCTGCTGATCGACAAGTGACGCTTAAAATTGCACCATCAAAAATAAAGCAAGAAGGCTTACATTTACAAAATGTAGGGTATTTTGCGCACGTAAAGAAAATCACAAAACTACGATGAATRGCATTGATCATTGTAGACATACAGCCTATCAAACACGCGGCTGATCTGAGTGAAATTATCTTTAGCACGGATGATTTGGTCGTAACCGCAATCTATCTCATTCACACAATTGCCGAGTGGCTCGCCATTGGTCCTGTAGACTGCCAATGGACTGTACAGCAGTCCATCCTAAATGCTACCTATCCAAATGGAGGGTGCATTCACGCAAAGCAAGCTTCCTTTTCTCACTGACTTTCCATCATTATGAGAAGCCAATCGTGCCCCTTTCTGTGTTTATAATGGTACAATCCACCTGTAATTTAGTCCCAAATACACCTGATTCTGAACTCGAAATGATGAGGTGGCGCTTTCCATCTCAGAGAAAGCATTCCATCGTCATCCTCGTAAAAAAAAAAGACATACACATTTATTGGATAATGTGAAGGCATGTGAGAGAGGCTCAGAAGTGAAGGGAAAGAGCAGGGATGGGATTGGGTAGTTCGGCTCAAAGCTGCAACGTGTCTGCAGTGCAGAGAAAAGACTACTGATGCCAAAAAAGTTTATTTTTCATAAGGAAGACGCAGGCGCGTCTATGGAGAGCTGTCTTTCTGTGCGTAATAATGACATTTTGGGCGTTACGGAGCAGTGCCTCCGACGACCTACAATTACACTTTATTCACTGATATCTCCTTGTATTGATTTGCTATATGTGCATGGATGTTGTATGATACCTTCATCTGGGGAGTTGGGATGCTTTTTGTTTTGATTTTTAACAAACTTGAGAGAGACAAACGTCCTAAATAAAGACATAATTTTCCGTTCTGAATAATTCGTTTCCATTGTGGAAACTCCCCTGAAACTCCACATCGGTTTCTGTCATGCTAACTTTTTTTTGCGTGTTTATGGCTGTGCACAGACGTTCTGCAGCATACATACGACCAGTAGAAGTAGAATAATTGACGGTTTCCATTCACAGAGAGAATCAGGTATATATTCTTCAAACAGGCTATAACCGGGAGTTAATTGACGGTATTCTCCTCAGGCGACCTGTCGTGGGGTTGATGCCAAGATGAAAGATGCGCTGGCAAGCCACAGGCATTACATTTTCCGACCTCTCATTCCACGTACCTTCCGAAGCCGAACCCATATCGCAGGAACTATATATACTATGAACAAATTTGAAATAAAAACGTAAAATTACAGCCAAAATAATACTATAGCCTAAACGGTGGGGTTCCATTGTGCCACATAACCACACTCCTCCCCTAAACTGTAGCTCAGTAAGGCCTACAGCCATCCTTTCAGCAATCAAGATCCTTATCGATATGATGATGGGCTACATGCAATAGGTTATCGAAAGCCTGCACACCTCTCCCAATATGATCGGTCATAGAACTTCAAACCACATTTACTACAAAAACGAAAATAATCTTAGGAATACATTGGATAGTGCCCCACATCTGGATTCAATCGATGAGCAAGTTCACCGTACACAAAAATGTAGGCAAACGTTTCCGATAGATACATATCGATCAGAAATATCCTAGGCCTGGTCACAGATGTATAGGCCTGCAAAGCAAAAGCCAATCCATCCCCACAGAATAATACATGGCAACGAAACCACAGCTCCCGAGTTTACAGTGCATGCCCAATTTAGTGCCCAAGTTGATGTGGCACTTTTACTCGTAAACGTAAGACTGTGCTACAACTGCAACGCATTCAACATTGACAACAAAATAACATCTGCCTGGAAACACACAAGCGAGGTAAGGAACATAATGTAAGTCCATTTCCTGTGCACAGCTCGTTTCTATTTAATTGCAACCCTGAAGCATCTACCGAAAAGCTAGGTATCCGGGCCCTCCTCGGCAATCGACTTTTGGAGATGTCATGGCCTGTCGTCTGTCTAAGCCAGGATGGGATGGTTTTGAACAAAGCCTCCACCTTTTCTAGAAAGATCAAGTTTCCTGAGACTTTAAGGTGAAAAAAAGTGCATAAGACACCCCCTTTGCACTGATGGAAGGAGGGACTTTTTTTTTATGAACATGAGCATGCTCGAGCTTTCTGGTGAAGCCAGCACCTCCCCAGAAGTTTGGAATATAAAAGGCAGGGTAAAAAGTTTCTGTAGGCAGTAGGGAGTTTTCTGCGGGGTCTGGATTGGAAATACAGAGGACTGGACCCTACTTGTATGATTGGAGTCTAACGGAAAGAGAAAAAAAAACTTCCCCCTCGCCTCAAAGAGTCTACATGTCTAATATTTAGACATGTTCAGCTTTGTGGATATTCGGTTAGCGCTGTTGCTCAGCGCAACAGTGCTTTTGGCTAGAGGACAAGGCGAGGACGATCGTAAGTGTCACTTTTAAGTCTATCCTTGCCTCTGGTATGTATTGTCTGAACGAAATTGATATGGAAAGACAGTGGGTTGATGGAGAAAAGTGGTTTTCATCGGGACAAGGTTTGCTGATGACTGAGCCATTCAGATACATATGCATATTAGGATACATTTCTATTCTTTATCTGTGGTAAGTGTTTATTGATTGTTGACTAGTTCCCTGTTTTTTTGTGTGTGGCATTAATAAGGATAGCCTACATTTTGCAACTTGAGCAGAGTGTATGCGCATCATTGCTCGTTGGCCTTCTCACGCTTTGGAACGTGCCTTTGGAACGAGTTGGTACAGGTTCCAAGGCTTTCCCTTCTACTCGTTATTTGATACCCTGGAGGTACATTTTAACAGCTGGAAATATTGGAATGCATGTAAGGGATAGAGGGGAAAGCTACAAGGCATGCCAACTCTCTGTCCATTGGATTGAGTGGAATTGAATAGGCCTATATGGCTCAGCAGTCTGGAAATAGAGGATACAGGTATTCAGTTGGTTATTAAACAATAATTTGTAGCCTGAGGCTAAATGTCAGCCAAGTAGAAAAGGAAGAAGGTCATTCCTGAACGATGGAAATCTTGAACCTCGGGTTTTTCTAAATGGCATATAGCCTAGGATACAGTCATTCATCACATGTAGGGTATATATTTTCAAATATAATTGTTTTACTTTTGTGGAAAGAATACAGTGACCTAAACATTGAAGGAGAGGACAAAGCATCGTCATGCGCAAATTCCCTTGAAGAGTTTCAAGCTCAGTTATTTGGCCTAGGTAGCTACATACAAAACGTTTATTATAATAGAGATAAAGGATAAGAACCTAAATGCATTACCTATAGACAAACTACATAATCCGTTTTAAAGTATTGGATTATGGTGTCAATTTGTCTAGACTGGTTGAGTATAGGGTTTCTAGTTGCATCTGGGGCGGACAGATGTGCAAATTCGCTCTACGGCCCAGTAGCGCCATCATGTGGTTCTGACATGCAACTCTAACAATGAAATGCTTTAGACGCTACCATCCTTTTTCATTTTTTTTTATGATAAGTGAAGACACATTCAGACTTCGGAAACTTTCCATTGAGGGATAAACGCTGGTGCTTGCCAAGCCGATAGTTTTCAATTATTTCAGCAGCGTTTGGACGACAGCATTGACGACGTGGACCTTTTCCACTGACTGTTTCGCCCTCTATAGTCAAATTGAAGTAACTCCTCTGGACCAACATTGTTGGTTTGGACACAGGTAGGCGGACCCACGGCTAAACGAAGACCACAAATTAGCCATCAATACAATATATAATATAGGCTATTTAGGCCTAGTTCGAGCGCAAGCTGGGCTTACTTTGGAAATGCAATGTCTGGTTGGATATCTAACAATAAATAAACAAGCTCAAAACTAATTTGCTGAGGTACTCAAGCCTGCTGAGTATACTACAAAGCAGGATCAATTAGTTAGCCAGCTAATTTTAATAAAATAAACGGAAATACTTAGTTATTAATTTTCTGGTTCATTAAGAAAATAATCAGTTATTTCAGAAGATTTAGGCAATTTATCCGGGTAACTAACGGAACCTACTTTGTAGTATACCCCTCAGGGATTGCTATTTTACATTTAAATAATATTTGTTAATAGAAATATAGGAAATAGGCCTTACTTTAATCGTTTTCCAGGCCTTCTGCCTTGTTGTTCATTCCAATCAAGGCATTACAAATACATTTGTCATTTAGCACAGTGTTTCTTAACCCCAGTCCTTGAGTACCCCCAACAGCACACATTTTTGATGTTGACCCTGACAAACTCACCTGAATGAACTTGTTGGGGATTAATGCTAGTTGACAAGTTGAATCAGGTGAGTTTGTCTAGGGCTACAACAAAAATGTGTACTCGAGGACTGGAGTTGATTTAGACACTTATCCAGAGCGACTTGGTGAGTACATACATTTTCGTATACATCACCTGGTCAAGGCGTCATCACATGGGCATCCGTGCCTTCCAAGTCGACATTGAAGGAAGAGTTCTGAACTATTTCCTCTCTGCATCTTTCTCAGGCACCGCCGGCAGCTGTACGTTGGACGGTCAATTCTACAACGACAGAGATGTCTGGAAACCCGAGCCATGCCAGATCTGCGTGTGCGATAGCGGCACCGTCATGTGCGACGAAGTTATCTGCGAGGACACATCCGACTGCCCCAATCCAGTGATCCCCCACGACGAATGCTGCCCCATCTGCCCCGATGACGGTACGCCGATTTCCTCCCGACGCAACGTTTACGGAGTTTACGTTACAGGCGCAGGCGCTTCCAGAATCAGTTTTGAAAAGTTTTCCGAGGCCTCAGAGGGACTATTCGGCTTTTACTTTTAAGGCGTTGGAGAGCATTTTATGGATGGCCAACGAGGAATAAACTTTGGATTTACCTTTATTCCAATCACACCAGTCATTTTTTCCCCTTTTCGTCCGAAATGTGATGGGATACTATTCAGTGCTCCAGGCACATATTATGCGCATGACCAGTCTGGTGCCACCTCCTAACTACCTTTGGCCTTCCTTTCAACTTTGACCTAGTCTCAAATTGGGCATTTTGTGTACATTTTCATTAGGCCTAGTTCAGAGATTGTAGGCCCCTATTAGTTCTAAATCTAAAAGCATAGGCCTAATGTACAATTTGAATGCACCCTACAAATATTTCAGTTGTTTACTGTTCAGACTATTTCAGATATTTCACATTTTAATCTAATTGTTGTTTTTCTGTTGCTACCATAGGCTTCCAGGAGCCAAAGGTTGAGGTAAATATGATTTGATCCTTATTGTTATCATCTATTAGATAAAACGTGTAATTAGATTTGCTATTATTGTTAACGTTTAAAGTGTACTTTACATGTATTCTTTATTGTTGATTCATTATAAACACATCATTGCGACAAAACTATTTGATCTTGACGGCAAAACTAGTAAGGCCATAGGACAATAAGAACCACATCCTCATATACAGTCATAACCTAATGCTGCTATTTCCCCATCATTAGGGACCCCAGGGTGATCGTGGAGCCAAGGGAGAGCCAGTACGTTTCACTTCCTTATTCCTATCATGCTTTGTATTCACTTCCTGGGGGCCAAAACCTAACAAACATGAGATGCATGCAAAACTTCAAGTCACAGTCTTTCACCAATCCTCCTTTGACAGAGGTGTGTGGACGTTTAAGGTTTGCACCTGTATCCCAAGTTAGGATTTGGCCATTTTGTTCTGGTATATTTTTGTACTTGTGTGCCTCTTGTCTCAGTTTTAAAGGACAGGCCTAGCATCTTGCACATATCACTCATAATGACTGTTGTATTATCTCGTAATACTCATAGCGGAGTTTTGGCCTATAAGATATTTGCCATTAGTAGATTCTGCTTTTATGTTGGTAATGTCTGACATGAGGTTAGATTATTATCGAAGGCAATGGACAGACATGTACATCCAGAGTCTTTGGAGTTTACTCGTGGAGCTACTTGGCTAAATAGTCGACCACTATCTTCATTATTTAAATCTCAATTCATATTCTTCAATTGGTATAGATATTATACTTACTCCAAAGCCCAACCTGTCCAGATACCCATTTGGTGACTAGCATTTTGAGATATGTGTGGATTTGTATTGGGCCAGCATATGCAGATATATTGTACATTTATAGAAATAGAAATAGAATTTCTTAACTTGAATAATTCTACTCCATTTCATATTAATTTGAAGAATAATGTAGTTCTCACAATATCTGTGACTGTGACTGGTTGGCCCTAACCAAATACTTTAAGTGGGTACAGTGTAGTGTTACAATCTTTATGACTTAAGTCACTGAGACCGTGCGTGTCATTTTATCTCCAATCAGTTGGATGGATGGATGGACAGACTGGAAGATACTTATACAGTTGGATGAATAAATGAATAGATTGATGTATGGAAGGACAGGTAGATAGCTAGACTAATGTACAAGTAATCTGAAGGTATTACAGATATGACCCATCAATTTGCTTCTAATATACTAGGGGCCTATATGACTTGAGTTCACCCCAAACCCTAGGCCTATGTTAGCTTTTCCCTTGTCACTCTTCACTGATGCCTTATCCCCCATAGATAATAATGAAGCCGTTTTCTATATTCAATGACTACTACTATGTCTTTGTGATAGTTCATCACTAACCAGCTTCTCTTTCTTGTCTCTCCTGTAGGGAGCTACTGGTTTCCCCGGCAACGATGGTATTCCCGGCCAGCCCGGCCTTCCTGGACCCCCAGGCCCCCCTGGACCCCCTGGCCTCGGCGGAGTAAGTATCTCAGGCCAAGATGGACGTGTAGCCCACTTAGTAATGACCCGGTGTCAGCTTTTTGACCCAGGTGGAAAGGTTAAAAGGTTATATGTTAAACAGAGGCAACTGATCCTAGATCAGAGATTAGGGGCAGCTTCTGTTGGGGGTTAGTAATTTACATTTAAAGACATGGGAGAAAGTGGCTAATTCTGACAGCTGGTAGGAGAACACAGCAACACCCTCTTATGATGTCACATATCTTAACTTCACTGATCTCCATGTAGTCTGGACAGGCTCCAAATACAGTTAGCGCAGTAAATACAACAGAAACTATTGTGCTAGTCTATTCAGAATGATAAACCTCCAAAAAGAGTACAGGCAAGAGCACGGGAGGTGTAATGCTAAGCTATCCTGGTTAGAGTGCAGTGCAGTCTGTATTTCAGCACCAGYGCAGGTGGACAGCGCCCAGCCAGGAGTGGACAGGGAGGTAATGCCTAACACAGCTAGGGAACGCCAGAGAGGTAGTCACCCTGTATATATGTAATGGATATGAATAGATCTGTCATTGATATGGACAGGCCTAGTGCCTTGCGTTTTCTAGCCGTGTTAGGCCCATCCATATACTGTATGTCGAGATCACAGCACTGTTCTCATGATTTCCAATACTGACTGACTGTAATACATCTCTCCCTTGTTTCCCCTACAGAACTTCTCCCCTCAGATGTCTGGTGGTTTTGATGAGAAGAGCGGCGGTGGCATGTCCATGCCCGGCCCCATGGTACGGACATACAACTACACAGAGCCTGTTGGCCCAGTAGGATCACTCACTCATGGAATCTGTTTGATGTATAGGCACTACCATAAACTATGGCCATGAGACACTTTTGCTCAGCAGAAGTCCCACAAATTGACCTCTGTGGTACTCCATAGGTCACAGCAAATACTATCCCTTAAAAAATAAGATATTTTCATGTCTTATGTACTTCCATATACCATAAACGACTAATGTACATGTTTGAGATATCTGCATAATCTTTGACTCATAATCTCCCAGTTACCACCGTGTAGATGCCTTGAAAAGTTACTGATACCACTATTCAAATATCACTCTTCATGGTATGACTTTTGGGCATTAGAATGTATACTTTGGGAGGACTTTAACCCTCGCCCACCCACCCTTTGGTTGATCCTTTGGTCAGTTGGCTCCTTCTCAAAGATATATTCTAATGGGAAGACTGATGTGATTGGTCAATAATTGACTGATRGTTTCTRTTCCTTTTGATTGACAGGGCCCCWTGGGTCCCCGTGGTCCCCCAGGACCTCCTGGCTCAAGTGTAAGTATCCCTTCCCTTTGTGTTCTAGCTGTTTAAGTGACATTTGRCATGTAGGGGAAGAGACCTCGGGTCAACGGTCAAAAAGAGGTCAGTTTATGACCCTAGATGAATTGCATGATGGGAGTGGAAGTCACACTCGAGTTGTTTAATTGTAGGTGTGTTTTTTTAAGCATATATGGCTGTATGTAAACTTAGTTTAATTTGATAGGTTCCTGCCCGTTTCAATTTAGTATCTGTTTAGTTCTTGTCTTTTGATTTCAGTTTTAGTGTTTGTCATTGGCTTTACTTTTAGACTTATTTGTATTGCTTTTTTGTTCTGTTTTTTTGTTGTTGTTACATTCAGTTTCAGTCTTCGATAACTATAATGATCGTGGGAATGTTTTACCCACAGGACTCATTCTCCCATATGCTCATAGCCCATTGACAACAGAACTAAARAATGTTGTTTTTTGGATGGATGAACGTCATAGTCTGACATTGTCTCTTTGTCTCCCCCTACAGGGACCTCAGGGTTTCACTGGCCCCCCTGGTGAGCCTGGTGAGGCTGGTTCTTCTGTGAGTATCTCGTTCCGGAATCTTCCAGAAAATGATACACCACCATCTCAATATCACCTCAGTATCTGAATCCCTCATGAACACACACTTTGAGCTAAATTCTACACCATATTCTGCAGGGTAAWAAAATGTCAAAAAGCAGAAAATAAATCAATATACAATAGCTACACTTTAAAAAAAAAAAATCCAAACAATCTCCAGAATACTAAGCCACCCATTACCTGCTGCCTAGGCCTTGCCCTAGCCTGATGCTTGGAATGGACTCCACTAAGGTCACAGGGTCACCAATGTTTGTTAATGTAGCCCCCGCCCCCACAKACACACACACAKACACACACAACACACACACACTCACACATCATCACCTTCCAATAGTATTTTGACTTACCTACCTATTAATTATAGTTTCTAGATTAATGACAAATGATCCTAGATTATTTCCATCACTGACAAATTGTAATGATATTTCTCATATCAAGATATCTCTCACACACACACACACACACACACACACACACA
>NC_036860.1:10100850-10123090 GCF_002910315.2 Salvelinus sp. IW2-2015
TATACTACAGTGCACCACCAAACGTTGCTACATGCTATGGTCACTAGCTAAGTACAGCAAACTCATCTCTCCATCTCTCTCTCTCTCTCTCTCCCTCCATCACAGGGTGGCCCTGGTGAGCGTGGTGGCGCCGGAGTTGCTGGAGCTAAGGGTAACACTGGTGAGCCTGGCCGCAACGGCGAGCCTGGTATGCCTGGATCCAAGGTGAGTTAGACAGGGGATCGGTCTCAGATCACAGGACCTTTGTTATACTCTATCATTGTTGGATAATTATTCAACAACTAATAGATACTAGAAGAATGAAACCCATATATTCATGTTAATGTGGCATATATATCTATATGTTATGTACCTGACCTTTGCCCTCTCACCTTCCCCCCCCCCATCTCTAGGGTATGACTGGTAGCCCTGGCAGCCCTGGTCCCGATGGCAAGACTGGCCCCTCTGTAAGTTCCTCAGCTACAGATTCACCTGACCCTCACGACACCAATTCAACGACACTGAAAGACACTGATGCAGATGGAGACCTATGGCTACTTCCACCGATTATCACTGTGGTCACTGACTCTCTGCCCTCTCCTGTGACAGGGTAACGGTGGTCAAGATGGTCGCCCCGGACCTCCCGGCCCCGTTGGAGCCAGAGGCCAGCCCGGAGTCATGGGATTCCCTGGACCTAAGGGAGCCGGAGTGAGTAACCCTTCTCTCTCGCGCTGCTCTTATTCGGGCAAAATCATTATCGGGCTAATTCGAGAAATGAGATCTGAAATTGACAGGTAACCCAATGTATACAGTGGAGGCTGTTGAGGGGAGGAAGGCTTCTAATAATGGGGGTGGAATGGGACTCAATGGAATGGTATCAAACACATGTGGTTGATACCCTTCCATTGACTCCATTCCAGCCATTCCTGTGAGCCGTTCTCACCTCAGCCGCCTTCACTACAATGTATGACATGGTTGTCCATAGCCTAAAACCTAGGTTTCAGTGTACAGAATTGCTCTCTGATGGGAAATGAGCTAATGGGTATTTGTCTTCTCCTGTAGGGTGAGGGTGGCAAGCCCGGTGAGAGAGGAGTCATGGGACCCGGTGGAGCTGTGGGCGCTCCCGGCAAAGATGGTGATGTTGGTGCTCCTGGTGCCCCCGGTGTTGCCGTAAGTACGCTTCCAGCATCCCACAATGCTTCACTCCCATTCTCCCCAAAGCTTTGAGGACAACATTCTTCAGCATTACCTGCACCGTGTCACACTTGCAAACACACTATCACTAATACAAGCCAGCATGGAATCTCCTAGGAGACTGCAAAACCACTCAGTTTGTTTTTGATTACATTATATGGGGGTAACTCCATCCACTACCAAGGTGTAGCACCCACCATTAAGCCGGTCACACTGATTTTCCTAACCGACTCTCCTCCTCCTTCTTCTCCTCCTCATAGGGACCTTCTGGAGAGCGAGGCGAGCAGGGAGCCGGTGGCCCCCCTGGATTCCAGGTACAGCACTGAACTATGGGAAATGATCAGCACCTGACCGATCGCAGACCTTCCTCCTACTTCAGGACCTCTGACCCTTGCCTCACCTGTCTCTCACTTGTTTCTTTGTATAACAGGGACTTCCAGGACCCCAAGGTGCTATTGGTGAGACTGGCAAGCCCGGAGAGCAGGTAAGAATACTACAGGACTACAGCACCTTTGGTGTTGTCACTCACTGCCCCGTGCCTTGTCCTTGCTACTCATCACTACACGGCACTTGACTTCCTGTCAAGATTTGGGACTCGACGCAGCTGAACATTGAGCATCACAAATGCAGATCTCAAATCTCTAGTCGTAATCTCTAATATCTTCTCCTCTCTCTCTCTCTCTCTAGGGTCTTCCCGGTGAGGGTGGTGCCCCTGGCTCTGCTGGATCCAGAGTGAGTATCCCAGAATAATAATGACATCACTTCCTGGGTGATGGACTGCCACAGCTACACTGTGGCCTAGCGACTTAGCCAAGCAAGACAACGGCTAACAGCTGAAGCAGCAACAGCCTAGCGCCCAGCTGACCGAGGCTAAAGACATTAGCATTCGAATGCGTCGAATAGCATCCTTCACCTTATATACACGTGATGCTCCAGAACCAAAGCTGACGCCCTCTCTTCTCTCCGTACCCCAGGGTGACAGAGGTTTCCCCGGTGAGCGCGGTGGCCCCGGCCCATCTGGACCCGCTGGTGCCCGTGGCTCTCCAGGCTCTGCTGGTAACGATGGTGCTAAGGGAGAGGCTGGTGCTGCAGGTGCCCCCGGTGGCCAGGGACCCCCTGGCCTGCAGGGAATGCCCGGAGAGCGTGGTGCTGGTGGTCTGCCAGGCCTGAAGGGAGACAGAGTGAGTACCGGTGCCACCCTTCACTTATCATCCTCCATGCCTAAATGCATGTTCATCAGTGGGCCTTGACTTCATACTTCTGTGGCACTCGGTGGCATACCCTCCATCCATCCAAACGTACACTTGCATTACAGTGGACTTGACTGAGTCCAAAAAAGCTCTCATCCGTCTCTGTAATCTGCATAACCCACAACTTACAGTACTAATTCAGCTACTCTTGTGTTTGACAGGGTGACCAAGGAGTCAAGGGTGTTGATGGCGCCGGTGGTAAGGATGGCGTCCGTGGTATGACTGGCCCCATCGGACCCAACGGCCCTGCTGGCTCTCCTGGTGATAAGGGAGAGACTGGCGCTCCTGGATCTGTTGGACCTTCTGGTGCCCGTGGTGCACCTGTGAGTACCTCAGGCCCACCCGGTCACCACCTCACCGCAGACATGACACAAAGACCTAAAAACATAGCTCCACATGCATCCATACCACGGGCATCGCTCGATGGGAGTTTGTCTTGACGCTTCAAATAGAGACCACAATGCATGAAGCAAAGTAAAAATGGTGCCCGGGACGTACCCGAGCACAAAAGCGAGCAATAAAGAATGACACTTAAGTAGAAATGAAGGCGTATAGAAGAATGAACTTACCCACACTCATGTGATGCTAGTCCCTGACCTGTAACACACTCCTGACCTGACTAACCCTAACCTTCTCCCCCAGGGTGAGCGCGGTGAGTCTGGTGCCCCCGGACCCGCTGGATTCGCTGGGCCTCCTGTAAGTACACACACCTCTTTTACCTGTCCTCATTTCGCACAGAAATCACTTCTCAATTCACACAGAAAACACTTCTCAATTCACTCAGAAATCAGTTGCCAATTCAAACAGACGTCGGTTGTCAATCAAGATGATGAATTGTAACATCTTGCACACTATGACAATTCTAAATTGAATTCGTTGACATTAAACGAGACAGGCGTATCTTATCATAGCATCCAGTCTAGATGAACCTCCACACTAGCCTACTCTACGTTCACTCAATCACTTCTTCTTCTCTCTTCTCCTTCAGGGTGGAGATGGTCAGCCTGGTGCTAAGGGAGAGGCTGGAGATAACGGTGCCAAGGGTGACGGTGGTGCCCAAGGACCCGCTGGACCTACCGGATCCCCTGGACCTCAGGTATAACACGTGGGACTGACCACTGGGTACCCACCCTGACCCATCTTAAATGGTCCTCTGTAGCTCAATTGTTAGAGCATGGCAGTCGCAACGCCAGGATAGTGGGTTTGATTCCCGGGACCACCCACATGTAAAATGTATGCGCTCATGACTGTAAGTCACTTTAGATAAAAGCATCTGCTAAATGGCATATATTATTATCTAGTTCTTTATTGATATGCAGTAAAGTCATTCAAATGAATTCCACTATCATAGCCCTACAGCGGTACTCTCAGTGACTTCAGCTGGAGTGCTGTTATATTGGTCTACCCGGTAAGACCACGGTATTGCAGAGATGTTTGTATTGCTCTTGCTTACTGACTGAAGCACTGCTGTATCCACACAGGGTCCCGCTGGAAACACCGGAGCTAAGGGCGCCCGTGGAGCTGCTGGTCCCCCTGTAAGTAGCTTTGTATCTTATCCTCCCAACATCTCCCGTCTGTCTGACTGTACAAGATAGCATTTGTAAAGTAGAATCATGCTTCCCAATCTGATACACTAGGTTGACCGGTGCCTCTCTTTCTCTCCTTAGGGTGCCACTGGTTTCCCCGGTGCTGCTGGTAGAGTTGGACCTCCCGGCCCATCTGTAAGTACTTCTATCTCTACCACCATTCCATTCGAACTGAACCATGTCCATCCTCTGTCCATATACCAGTCAATACCCTGGATCTGGTCATAGGTTCTAGATTTAACCGTAGGCTAACACTAAGCAAGCAAACAGCCCGATAATAGCTGCAATCCCACAACACAACAGCACAACTATCAATACAACATGTTATTGTGCAACCAACCCAAGAAATAACTGCATTGCCTGACGCCCAAACAAGCATCTAGCTAGGCGTTAGCTTAGCATTTGGTTGATCCCAATACTGTCATCAATAACAGCCAATTGACACAGGTTTATTCGGTCAACTTCAGCCTCGTCTCATACTCAACCATCCTCTCCTCTTTCTTTCAGGGCAACAACGGACCCCCCGGACCCTCAGGCCCTGGTGGAAAGGAAGGACAGAAGGGTAACCGTGGTGAGACTGGCCCCGCCGGTCGTCCTGGTGAGCTTGGCGCTGCCGGACCCCCTGGTGCCCAGGGAGAGAAGGGACAGCCTGGTGGAGATGGTCCCAATGTAAGTACCCCTTTTTTGGCTGTCACTGTCACCCTAACAAAGTAACACTCTGACCCCTAAACTGACCAGAGAGAACAATACGAATACTCCTTTTGGAGCGCACCTGTAACACACGCCGCTGGCGTTTAGATCTGACGCTTTAGAAAAGGGACACCTCAATGACCTATTCTCTCTTTCTCTCCTTCTCTCCTACAGGGACCCTCTGGAACTCCCGGACCTCAGGGTATTGGTGGACAGCGTGGTATTGTTGGTCTGCCCGGACAGAGAGGCGAGCGCGGTTTCCCCGGCCTCGCCGGACAACTGGTCAGTGCCTCAGAGTGCTAGAGTTCTAGAACTTCACGTTTTAAAGGCGTTAGGCTTTTGCAGAGGAGACACCGTTCACGGTGGATATCCCTCGTTTTCAATAAGGCAGTGACTAGATGGTCTACAAGCCTGCCGCAATGATGCTAAAGGCCCTCTGTGCTATCTCTGCCAAGATGGCAGCCGACAAGTGCAACGCTCTTGCAGTATCTTATTCATACAGTGTAGTTGTCATTGCGCTAATTCAGTAGTGGTACTCCGGTGTTATGGTTGAGGTCTAACCCTGTTCTCGGTTTCCTGCTTTAGGGAGAGCCTGGCAAGCAGGGACCTGGTGGCCCCTCTGGTGAGCGTGGACCCCCCGGACCCATGGGGCCCGCTGGACTGGCTGGAGCACCTGGCGAGCCTGGTCGCGAGGGAACTCCTGGTAACGAGGGATCTTCTGGTCGCGATGGTGCTGCTGGACCCAAGGTGAGAGCTATGCTCGTACACTGTCCTCAAGACCGAGTCAACCCTTCACTTTGGGAACCAGCCTGTTGGTATACTGTAGACAATCTACACTGGGCACCATTACACGACTATTTGCATGGCTGAAAGAGCATTACATACTGTAAAGTATTGGGATTATGTCAGGAGTTTGATCTTCTCTTGACCCCTCTCTGTTCCCCTCTGTTTTGCCTATAGGGAGAACGTGGTGAGTCTGGTGTTGCCGGTGCTTCCGGTGCCCCCGGACCCCCTGGCGCCCCTGGAACCGTCGGCCCTGCTGGAAAGTCTGGTGACCGTGGAGAGTCTGTAAGTGTCCAGATCCTCAGCCATTACTCCCTTAGACTGACGAGGAACACATAACTGGGGGCAATTCAGACTTGATCATGTTCAGAGACTTTACTGTATGTTAAACGGTTGTGGCCTCAAAATGGCCGCCCGTCACACAGTAACCAGTTATGGCTGTGGAAGGGGTTGAGGTGTTTGTTTGTAGTGCTGTTAGAATACATCATATACTGGTGCTCCTAGGAGTTGAGCTACATAGTCTTTATGACATGCCATCGAGTTGGGATCATCAACTGAATTGATTGTCATAATCTCTTTCTCTCTCTTTCCCTTTCTCTCTTCTTCAGGGTCCTGCTGGCCCCGCTGGTATTGCTGGCCCTGCTGGTCCCCGTGGCCCATCTGTACGTATATACTCCCATCACAGATTCATAAAACCATCACGATGAATACAATATCTGCTCTTCCACTCTTGAGTCCGAGGAAAGGGTATACTGAACACACCTGTCCTATTCCCACCCAGGGACCCGCTGGAGCTCGTGGAGACAAGGGAGAGTCTGGCGAGGCTGGAGAGCGAGGCATGAAGGGACACCGAGGATTCACTGGCATGCAGGGACCCCCTGGCTCCTCTGTGAGTACAGCTACTGATTGCGAATCAACAATAATAACAACACACAAGTGACTCCAGCAGAAACAAGGGAAATGGGTCGCGACACACAGGGAAGAGATAACACAAAACCTAGCAAGTGGGAAGAATCCACCTTCTCCCTGTAATATTGTTGTTTGATACAACAGGCACCTAAATCTGTTGTTTCTGCCCATAGGGACAATCTGGAGAGTCAGGACCTGCTGGAGCCTCTGGCCCCGCTGGACCTAGAGTGAGTATGACCCACATTATGACAACAGTCACACAACTATCAGCACAGCAACYTTATGACTGTGGATCACTTCTCTGGTGACAARATGATGTGGATAGTCTKCKCTGTRGTATTAAGCTATGGCTCTCCCRACACTAGGGACCTTCTGGATCWGCTGGTMCCGCCGGTAAYGATGGRATGAGCGGTCTGCCCGGCCCCATCGGACCTCCCGGACCCCGTGGTCGCTCTGGAGAGATGGGACCKTCRGTAAGTCACWTCAACCACTTCAAAATCYAKAWATRTTGCTCCTTYTKCTCCTCTTATTCTTCTTRACATCCTATCTTGYTTGYCCTTTGCTTCCTCCACATATAGGGACCCCCTGGCCCTCCCGGTCCCCCTGGCCCCCCAGGACCTCCCGGCGGTGGATTCGACATGGGCTTCATTGCTCAGCCCGCTCAGGAGAAGGCCCCCGATCCCTTCCGTCACTTCCGCGCCGACGACGCCAACGTSATGCGCGACCGCGACCTGGAGGTAGACACCACCCTCAAGAGCCTGAGCCAGCAGATTGAGAACATCCGCTCTCCCGAGGGCACCAAGAAGAACCCCGCCCGCACCTGCAGAGACCTSAAGATGTGCCACCCTGACTGGAAGAGCGGTGAGRTGGAGAGTCATAGACCCWMTCTWGACTACGGTTGRTCGCTCKTRYRMAGTCAKGKAATTGCRTGGCTTRGAGGAAAGCATGGAGCTGRATTGGTTCTGWCAKGCTTMYGCATAGMGTGTAKKGACYTCTTCAGTAGACACAWGCTCTTTTYGTTTCTGMRGAGTCTTGCMGTCWMTGMAGTCTCGWAACAYCKACAWTCYCATRGGATGTTCTTGACGCGATCCACTCTCTTCTCCYTGCAGGCGAGTACTGGATCGACCCCGACCAGGGCTGCACCCAGGATGCCATCAAGGTTTACTGCAACATGGAGACCGGCGAGACCTGCGTCTACCCCACCGAGGCCGAAATCCCCAAGAAGAGCTGGTACACCAGCAAGAACATCAAGGAGAAGAAGCACGTCTGGTTCGGCGAGGCAATGACCGATGGCTTCCAGGTGAGAACCTCGGAGTGACAAACTGGGCTGTTTGAGAAAAGAGGACCATAGTCGCACCGTTCTCTTGGGTGATGAGTCCTTGATGCTAACTCCAAACCATGCTAACTCCATCTCTTTCTCCTCTCCCCTACAGTTCGAGTATGGCAGTGAGGGTTCCAGCGCTCAGGATGTTAACATCCAGCTGACCTTCCTGCGCCTTATGGCCACTGAGGCCAGCCAGAACATCACATACCACTGCAAGAACAGCATCGCCTACATGGACCAGCAGTCCGGCAACCTCAAGAAGTCCCTGCTGCTCCAGGGCTCCAACGAGATCGAGATCAGAGCCGAGGGCAACAGCCGCTTCACATACAGCGTCACCGAGGACGGCTGCACGGTGAGTCCTCCTTCCGCCTGTTACCTACTCTCTGCTGTATCTTAGGCTGTGTCCGCTCAGGAACTTCTCTAGGAAGAGTCCTTCCTCTCAGGGATGGTTGGAGAGAGAATTGTCGCCTCTAAAAGAGGTAGTTGGTGTAAGACTGTGGGCATGAGCAGCAGTAGTCTTGGGAAGGGAATTGGAAAGGGCTTTTGGGATTATGGTGTTAATGTAGGACACGGGTCACTAGTTGGAAGCAGATGAGGGTTTGATGTGAGGGGCTTTGTGATCTGGGATGATATTCCTCATCACTTGGTGTAAAGTGTTTTTTCCAGGAGCCATCTTTTGAAAGGGGGAAGGGGAGGGAATGATTTTAAATTGATTAGGAAATGCAACTCTGGATTCTGATTGTGCACTTTTCATCTTCTTTCCCATCACAGTCGCACACCGGTGCATGGGGCAAGACAGTCATCGACTACAAGACAACGAAAACATCCCGTCTGCCTATTATTGACATCGCTCCTATGGACGTTGGTGCACCCAATCAGGAATTTGGCATTGAAGTTGGCCCAGTCTGCTTCTTGTAAAAAAGAAATCTGGACTTTAAATTGTTTGTGTGTGTGTGTGTATGTTTTTTTTCTAGCAGTCATCCCTCTCAACCCTTTTCTATGCATTTAAAAAGAAAAAACTAGAGTTTCATTTGGCCGTTCAAAAATGGTCCACTTGCTTAAAACTGCACTTCTGAAGACAGTGGTTGTGTGTCATCAAGCTTTTTTGGGACCACTATTACCACCACCATCAACACCGAGGATACTTTAGAAGACTCAATGGTTTCACTGGCAAAAAGAAAATAATATATACTTGTAAAGTGTAAAATCCCCCCTGGAGTTTGACAGAAAAAAAAACATCCCAGATACAGGTGACTTTTTTTTACCACCGCGGAAGGACAATGAAAAAGAAAACCAAATGCTTTGTACCACTTTCAGGTGATGTCAAATAAATCTTAAAAATGACAGTGAAGTGTCTCGTTGTTGTACCCACCTGGAGAAGCAGTTGTTCCTTCTGAAGTCACACGAAAGCAGCATTAGAGACATGGGTTCAACTTCTTTTTTAATCTTATGGCTACCTCAAAAAGGAAATCCACGTTACCCAGTGTTGGTGAACCCCCAGGTTAGATTTTACACGGCAGAAGTATGGTTGAAAGTAACAGCTGCAAAAGGTGCTATTCTTCATGAGGTCCTGACAATGGAGGGTGATCGAAAATTGTGCTATTATGTTGTCATTCTTGCTTGCAGGACCTTAGGTGCTAAATTAGCAGATTATCTTGATGTCAGTCATAACAGATGTGTTTCAAGTGTTGGCTAAGATCTCTGCAACAGAGGCATAGCAAGAGGTATACTGTAGTTAGGATGCACACAGTCCTGTCTAGTGTACAATGAGCAGGTGGATTTGTTGTCTTTTGTTTTTAACATCTTTTGACACTTTTTGGTTGTTGTTTGTTTCGTTTTGAAATCCCCCCTTTTGTTGTCCAATTGCTTCTAGCAGTACCCCTCTTTCACCCCCCATTGTTTTAGTTTTTTTGTTTTGTTTTCTTATTTTATGCGAAGGGTTTTGGAAAAAATTGAACACAGAAAAAATTGAAATATCAAATTTTGAGCGAAGCAGACACACCGTTGGGGGATTAAAACAAGAGGATCTGTACCTATTTTGTATATGTATAAAAATTTGAGATGTTTTTAATTATTTTGGATGCTGAAATAAAGCATGTTAAGTGGTCTACCTAATGTTTGTCAGACATGATCTTGACTATTCCCTGACTGCCCAATGGACTTGAATGAGGCACAGCTTGCACCCGTTACAGTTGTTTTGACTGAAAGGAAGATTAAAGAAAATCTCAGAAATGTTTGCCTCTGAAAATGATATGCTCCTCAGAATCAGGTAACATTTTAAGGTGGAACCATGTCCATGTCAACAATTAGGCTAAAGTAAAAACACACGGTGGCCATTGTTAGTGTTAAAGACAGTTCAATAGTACAAACACAGCACAGAGGATGGATACTTCAATACTCTACCTTGACAACATAGGCTAAATGGTTCAATCCGTTTTTCTGACTTATATCCGCTCAGGGCAAAATCCAGTTTGAAGACGCATATCCAAGACATTTGACTTCAGTCCCCCACGCTGTTCGTCTCCTTTCGACGGGGTTGATTGAAATAGATATTCCATTCTGTTCTGTCAAGTATATCCACCAGTGATAACCATCCACAGTGGCGCGCCCTTGGAGACAGCAGCGGTGCGCGACACCTCTGTATGCAGCAAAATCTATCGTGCTCACAAAACGCAAAAGCACCTCACAATTGAAATCCAATTTGTTTCAAGCATAGTTCATTCGAAATAGAAAGATAAATACAAGAGGATAACCATCTGTAAGACATTCTCTCTGATAGGCATTCAGTTGTGGAGACCCAGCACCATAGTCTAACCATCTCTGCCTTTCAGAGGCACACTATTCAGGTGGGCTCTACTCTACCAGTTTGCCCTGAGCTGGCTTTACAAAGGGACCGATTGTCCACCCTGTTGTGTCAGCAGGCAGCTGCATAGTAGGCGGCTACCTCCAAATTCCGGAGGGCTATAAGGGTTTTATTTAGTCTGTAAATTCCAACTTTTGGGCTCACATTTCTCGGATATGCAACATCAATACTAAGCACAAATAACAGCTTTTTGACTAAATAATATAGGTTGGGTAGGCTAGTCTGTTTTGGTTTTCCTGCTTGTACTCAATTTTGGAGATGGAGTGGTGGCCTGGCGATGGGGTACGTGAAGATTTTGAGAGGGGGTGAAGAATCATGAAGAAATATTGTGAAATTGGATAATTCATTCCGTAAATGAATACACTTGTAATTTCGCTCTAAAAGGTTCTTTATAACAATGTAATAATCATTGTTCAATAAAAAATAAGTAGGTTATTTTTCTCCTATATTGTTGATATTCTCTATACCCTGTCTCAATCTGGACTTCATGTCAAGAAATGTGTGACAACATGCAGGTATGCAGGCACATCCACACACAAGCACACACATAGTAACACACACGTTTGTTTTACTATTCTTGTGGGGACCAAATAATTGATTCCAATTCAAAATCCTATTTTTCCTAACCCCTAACTGTAACCCCAAACCCCTACACCTAACCCTAACCCTAACTATAACATCTAACCCTAAACCTAAGCCCTAACCCTAATTGTAACCCTAACTCTAATACCGAACCTTACCTAACTATAAACCTAATTGTAACCCTAACCCTAAATCTAACCCGTAAGCCTAAAATAGCCTTTTCCATGGGGAGACTGGTGAAGTGTCCCCAAATCACTGTGAGGATTTCTGGTCCCCATAAGGATAGCAAAACAAAACACGCACGCACGCACGCACGCACGCACGCACGCAACACAACACACACACACACACACACACACACACACACAAGCACTTACACACACACACACACACACAGATAGTTAAAGCCACATTCTGTATGTAAAATTCCAGTCATTGGAATTGATGAAATTATTACTGTCTTGTTTTATCACAAACCATGCTTGTTTTAGTAAGTTGTGTTGCTTTCATTACATGTCATGCACCAGGCCCAGATACTGTATATTGGCTATAGAAATGAAGTAGATCAACTATTTGCATTGCATGAATTTGCATTAGCTCTGTTGTTTCCATTTTTGTTCGTGACCAACTCTTTGATTCATGGTGGGCATATTGTTTTTGTGCTGTTTGTAGAGTGCAGTTTTTTTTTATGTCAATAGAGGGAATACTGCCATCTTGTGGAACCAGGTGGTTCAGGTCATATATGCTAGGTCTAGTAGCACTCTAAAAACAGTAGATGTATCTATCCCCTGAGGCAGGTATTCCCAAACTGAGAATGGCATTGCGTACCCCTACGCAATGCCGTCGGGGGTGCGCAAAATAAAAATGTTATACACATAAAAATAAATAAAAATAAAACTCTTCATATTTTCACAGTCCATTTATATTTTCCAATGGGGCTATACTGTACACTTGGGTGAGMTTTTTTTCTCACCTGAGTAGCCTCGTTTCTCATTTCACTGCCAAAAATAAAATTAAACCATCTAGCATACAGCGAAATAACAACACAATGTCAAATACAGGTAGCCTAGTGAAATAAGTACCATCCAATCACATTAACCGTTACTCTCCCGTAGGAATTGCACTAACGGTCTGTATGGAGCCAAACTGTAGCTGCTGCTAAAGTTGGTATCTGTACTGATGGCGCAATAGCAAAGACAGGGCGACATAGTGGTGCGGTAACGTGTGCAATCAGTTGCCCCTGACACCACTTGGGTACACTGCAGCATCCACCGAGAGGCTCTTGCAGCCAAGGGAATGCCTGACAGCTTGAAATACGTTTTGGACACTACAGTGAAAATGGTTAACTTTGTTAAAGCCCCTGAACTCTCCTGTATTTTCTGCACTGTGCAATTATATGGGCAGCGACCATGTAACGCTTTACTACATACAGAAGTGCTGGGTCGTTTGTGAACCCGGCTCGCATATCAGAAGAGCCAAATCTATTTATTAAAATATTTAAAATATTAAGATATGAATAATCAAAAGTTTTAATTAATAGAATTAACTAATTCAAAGAAGGAAAAAATAAATAAAATAATATAGGCCTAAATGCTCAAGCGCACACACATTCGTTCTGACTGTCTGCTCAGACTAACCTGTTGTTCCTGTCAATCAGACACGCAGTGTCAACCAATGAACCAAAGATGCGTGAAGAAGGGCCGAGCCAACTCACTCACAGTCGCATACTTAGCAGCCGAGGAGAGAGAGGAAGTACAGCTGTGAAAACAACAGCTGGAAAATGAGTTGGAAGCACAATAGCGTTTGGATGCATTTTAATAATGTAGACAATGTTAGAGCACAGTGTAGAATTTGCCAAAACAAAATCTCATATGAAGCCGGTTCTACGCACAACCTACACCGGCATATGCGAACTGTGCACCCAACTGTGAAGCCAACTGTAGCGGAGCTTCGAGAAACCAGCGGGCCTGCTAGTGATAGTGGTGGAGCCACAGAATGGAATATAATCACGTGCTATCAGAAACCGCTGCACTTGATCCCACGTTTAAGAAGTTAGCCTTCAGTGATGCCAGAGCGATTGATGAGGCTCTTCAAATAATAACCTTAGCAGCAGGGAGGGACAGCCCCAGCAGCAGTCAGCTGGCTCAGGCACCAGGGAAACAGGAAGAAGAGGGAGCAGATGGAGCAGAATCACCAGCAGTAGTGCCACAAACGTCTGCTTTTTGGATGCTGTTTGACGAGAGAGCAACTGGGGATGCAGCACGAAGGAATCACTCAGCAGATGCCATAATGGAGGTCCGATCCTATTTGGAAGAGCCCCCCCTCCAAAGATCTGCAGATCCTCTGAGCTGGTGGAAGAACAAGTAATAAAGTCATGACAGGGAGACTCATAGTGCATAGTGGCCACATCCGTTCCCTCTGAAAGGGTCTTCTCGAAAACGGGACAAATAATATCTGAGAGAAGAAACCGCATCAGCCCCTCGAAAGTGAGGCAGCTTGCATTTCTGAATGCAAATCTCTCATAAAAGCAAAATATGGTCAGCATTGCTGTGCGCTGCTGGTTATAACATGGCAATAAAGAAGAGAGAGAAAAGAGGGACCAGTTTAATGTTTTAAGTGGGATGCTGCAGTTTTGGACATAGTTATTTATTTTTCTTTGATATGGTGCAATATTCTATTATTATGTTGTTCAGATTGTATTCGTTTTGAGTTGTTACATTTATATGCACTTTGTTTATACACAATAAAAAGTTCTACTTTAAATGCAAATGTTTAATAGCATTATTTTTCATAACCAAATGTATTTAAAAATGCATTGGTTTGTTAAGGTAGAGTATGATTTCATTTAATAATTTAATTAGGATTGTTTTAACACCAATCATAGTCAAACTATCGCAAACTGTTTGACTTGAAAAAGTCAAAACAGTTTTTAAAGAGCCATTTGGGAGCCAAAAGAGCCGGCTCTTTTTGGTGAGCTGAGCCGTGAAAAGAGCTGGGATTACTGACCATAATTTTCACCGCTTGCTTGATGACGAGTTTCTCACACGACTGGCCTCTGGGTGATGTTTTTTCTTGACTGAATGATCTGAATCTAGGATTACAGGGACTCTCCGCAACTATATTCAATGTGCGGGACAACATTGAGGCTATGATTAAGAAGTTGGAGCTCTTCTCTGTCTGCATTAACAAGGACAACACACAGGTCTTTCCTTCATTGTTTGATTTTTTGTGTGCAAATTAACTCAAGCCTACGGACAATGTCAAATGTGATATAGCGAAGCACCTGAGTGAGTTGGGTGCGCAATTACGCAGGTACTTCACTGAAACGGATGACACAAACAACTGGATTCGTTATCCCTTTCATGCCCTGCCTCCAGTCCACTTACCGATATCTGAACAAGAGAGCCTCATCGAAATTGCAACAAGCGGTTCTGTGAATTGCAGAGTATCCTGCTTTGGCAAATCGCGCTGTTAAGACACTGATGCCCTTTGTACCTATGTGAGAGTAGATTCTCGGCCCTCACGAGCATGAAAACTAAATACTAAATACAACTAAATACAGACACAGACTGTGTGTGGAAAATAATTTAAGACTGAGACTCTCTCCAATACAACCCGACATTGCAGCGTTATGTGCATCCTTTCAAGCACACCCTTCTCATTAACCTGTGGTGAGTTATTCACAATTTTCGAATAACAAATAAGGTAGTATATAAAGAGCAAAATTATTTATTATTATAATATGATTTGTGCCCTGGTACTATAAGAGCTCTTTGTCACTTCCCGCGAGCCGGGTTGTGACAAAAACTCACACTCATTCTTATGTTTAATAAATGTATCGTAGTGTTTGTGTGGCAGGCTTACAATGATGGCAAAAACAACATTTGAGAGTGCGCTGACCCTGGTGCTATGCAGCTGGACGTTGAATGTTTGAAGGGGTAGGGACATATAAAAAGTTTGGGAACCACTGCCCCGAGGCAATAGAAAACAAAGCCAATGGAATAGATAGAATGGAGACTTCTAGTCTTGGGCGGGACTTAAATTGGGGAAAGATTAACTTTATGCAAAAGTCTCTGCGATATCGTAGCGCAATTTACCAATATAACTTCCAGACCGTACTGGATAGGCTGTTGATACCTAGCACTATCGGGCATGCTGTCGGCTTGCTAGCAACCACATGACGAGCCACGCAGGACAATGSTAGCGTGGCTAGGCAAAGCATCGCTGCTTGTGGATCACAGCCGTGAGATTAAACGTATTGTAATGAAATGGGCAGGGAGCAGGCCTCGAACCCTCGACCTTCTAAGCACGAAGTCCAGCGCGCTATCGACTGTGCCCCAAAAGRATGCTCAAAGCACGTATAAACCCAGGGTCATTACAGTATMTTGGCGTGATGCCTGACAAAATGTGCACCACCACCCGCAGTCGCTATTGAGTCCTTTTGGCTGTCTGTCACATGCATCACATGTTGCCTGGGGAGGCTCCAGTCGTTCACCACAGTGAGTCTCCAGACAGAGAGAGACAACAGGCAGCACAAATGTGGATCATTACTGCGGTGTGTGTGTGTGTGTGTGTGTGCAGCCACATGACCACAGGCAGGGGAGGCGTTGCCATGGAGTTGAGAGATTCAAGGCCTCAGCTGCAATGAATCTCCCTGAGAACTGGTGCCTGCTGTGAGCCAACCTGGGGCAGGTACAGTGGTCTGGACCCTACATCATTTGGTTCTGGTGGCACTTGGCTGCAGCATGCTGCTTGCAACACCACCAGAGTTGTGGGTTTGAATCTTGAATGGGGCCACATATACAGAATATGTTTGATAATACAAGTTGCTTTGCGGCTAATACTCATTTCATTATACAATGTGGATGTGGATATTCGATGATGTTACATATAAATAATTTAATAATAAATCTGTGCATTTTCTCACAGACTCACACTGTAGGAACCCAGTTCTCTTTTGTTATCCAAGCTGGAGAAGAGTAGGAATGGCTGGTTCGTTGCTCTGCCATCTGCTGGCTGCATATGGTCAGTAGAAATAAATCATGACATTTGAGTAGGTTGAAGATAATAACCACTACCAGTATTACTGTTACCACTGGTCTTATTATCAATAGGTAGGAATGATACAAGTAATCTTTAATATGTTCATGGTATATGGTGAATGTGCTGATATATAGGGATATATAGGGTTCAGTCAAGGCAACATCTCTTACCATCCCGCCTCTTCTCTCTGCAGTAAGTCTGCAGTGTTGAGTCATTGGTTTATACAGCTGGGGTTGCATCCCAAATGGCACACTGTCCCCTAAATAGTGCACTTCTTTTGCCAGAGCCCTATGGGCCATGTTCAAAAGTAGTGTGCTATGTAGGGAATAGGGTGCCATTTGAGACTTTCCCCTGCTGTGTTGACCCATGGTTAACCCCAAAGGATGATAATTCTGCCACTGCACATTAGAACCTGGTGGTAGAGGGAAATGATCTCTCTCTGTGTAGACTAGACAGATGGAATCCCATTATAAACTGGAAGGTAAAAAAATGTACACAGATATTTTAGTTTGGTTTTCTCACCATGTCCTCTGTGCCCATCAGGTCTGTTATTGGAGTGTTTTACATGCCCAAGGACCGTTGTGGTGACACTGACAGGAAGAACCACCTAACCTTAACCAAACAGAAAGAAAGGCAAGGGCAACATGTATAAGAGGCTAGGGTAGACCAGGCCTTCTCAAAGTCAAATGATAATGGCTGAACATGAAGACGGTGTTTGTTCTTTAAATAAACAACACAAAAGGATTACAAAAGAATTACACTATTGCAATGCCTTTATAATTCAGTTTATAGCCTATGGTATTCTTTCTATAGAGGGCGAGTGAGCAAATCACATGGGTATGAGCCTATAAAAAGATGCCTATAATTCAATCTCTTAAAAAATATCTATAACATGCCACTTTCCACCTCCGGTGCCCAGAGAATGGTGYTACAGTGTCTCTAAGTGCAAAATGATGATTCTATCAATTTACGAAACATAAAACAATGGCATCCCTCATAGAATACAAGTTTCCCTCTAATCCTGCATGTTATTGTCATGTTCAGTGGGATAGGCCTGCATTTTAAGAGATGGCTTGGTTTATTCCCTATTTTTCATAAAAATCTATTTTTCAATGGAGACCTTCATTTATATACATGTCTTCCATGTATATTCAGCTATCCAGTCCATATGTGCAATTAGCCTAGTAGTACCCTACACACTTAGGAAAAAATACGCTATCTAGAACCCAAAAAGGGTTTCCCCAGAGGATTCTACATGGGACCCAAAAGAGTTCTAKCTCGAACCAAAAAGGGTTCTCCTATGAGGATAGCCAGAGAACCCTTTTGGAATCCTTTTCTTTCTAAGAGTGTATATGATGGGTTGAATAATATGACACTCATAATGTGAGTATAATTATTCAATACTGTATAAGGCAATAGCCCTATAAAATGTATTCTCTGTTCAGTGCATTGGTAAATAACAACGTCATGCTCCCTGATGTGGTTAGTGGTATAGGCTACTATAAGACATATTTATGTCAAGAGGTCATTTGTTTGTAAAACAACTGAACAAAAATATAAACTGAGCAAAAATATWAACACAACATATAAAGTGTTGGTTCCATGTTTCATGAGCTGAAATAAAAGGTCCCAGAAATGTTCCASTTGTACAAAAAGCTTATTTCTCTAAAATGTTGTGCACAAATTTGTTTACATCCCTGTTAGTGAGCATTTCTCCTTTGCCAAGATAATCCATCCACCTGACAGGTGTGGCATATCAAGAAGCTGATTAAACCGCATAATCATTATGCAGGTGCAGCTTGTTCTGGGGACAATAAAAGGCCACTCTAAAATGTGCCGTTTTTTCACACAACAAAATGCCACAGATGTATCAAGTTTTGAGAGAGCGTGCACTTGGCATGCTGAATGTCCACCAGAGCTGTTGCTAGATAATATAATGTTAATTTCTCTACCATAAGCCGCCTCCTACATAATTTTTGACAATTTGGCAGTATGTCCAACTGTCCTCACAACCGCAGATGATGTGTAACCAAGCCAGCCCAGGACCTCCATATGTGGCTTCTTCACTTGTGGGATCATCTGAGACCAGCCACACGGACAGCTGATGAAACTGAGGAGTATTTCTTTCTGTAATAAAACCCTTTTGTGTGGAAAAAAACGAATTCTGATTGGCTGGGCCTGGCTCCCCAGTGGGTGGGCCAATGCCTTCCCAGCCACAACAATGGCTGTGCTCCTTCCCAGTCATGAGAAATCCATAGATTAGGTCTTAATTATATTATTTCAGTTGACTGATTAAAATTGTTGAAATTGTTGGATGTTGCATTTATATTTTTGTTCAGTATACATCGATAAAGGAAATGGAAACACTTTTAGACAACATATGTTTCATGTAATGAAAAGGCACTATAATGCCTGTAGCCTATCCGATAAACTGAACAAGGATCTCATCTAGATTAAGCCTTCTTAAACCCCCTAAACCCATAAACGATAAAGAGATTTTTGTTGTAATCTATGAATAACTGTATTAGGCTCAAGAGAAATCCTATTTGTCCCTGCATTTAAAGAGCAACTGCCCGTGGCAAATGGTGTTTGCGTGGAAGTGGGACATTCTGCAAAGGATTGTTTCAATTTTACCACAAACCAAGAAACTCGTCACAAACAGAAACTCGTCACACTTATCACCATCGCATAAACGATCTAACAAAACCTCATTGGGTTTGGATAATCTTAANATCTAACAAAACCTCATTGGGTTTGGATAATCTTAACCCATTTAATCCCGAATTTTTCCCATACATGAAAATATCTAAATCATGTGTCATTAGTAACCTTTTGAAATAATCGATCATCATTTTTTTAAATTTTCATGGAAAAGTAGMTGAAAAAGTGTGTTTTATGGTCGGTCACAAWTGTGACCGGTGGGAGAATGTGATGTATATACTGAATTAACATATTTCTCCTATGCAGTCATCAAAATTCTTTATAACCCYGCRCAGTTATTAACACATGTAAAACTGTCACTGCCAGTCCCCAGCATTGCTACTAAAATGCCCCATCACATTCTAGTGTGACTATTTTACATAACAAAAACCCTTATACAACACCGATACGAATACTGAGAGCAAAGACAAAAATCAACAACCATCGACGTATRTCAACATTGTTACTTTATTGTAACATACATTGTAACATTGTTACTTTATTGTAACATGTATTGAAACATTAACATTGTAACTTTATTGTAACATTTGAACTTGTACTTTAGTGCAATACTCATTGTAACATTGTCATTGTGACATTTTAGTGCAACATTCACTAACAACTGTATAGCAGTTGTGTTATTCATTCACATTGAACATACAGGTAACATTTAGGATAGAGGTAGCCTGTAGAATATGCATTCAAGTAGAGGCCTACACAGAACAAAATAATATATATCATAGAGGTAGGCTTCAGAACCAAGTGCACGATTAGTTTGTGCATCACTATTTTGAACTGTGATCAGTCAGACCTAATTGACCTTTTTTRCCAAAAACATTTCAGTCATTTTGGTTGTCTTTTTCYTCTACTTTTCTTTTCTTCCTAGAGTCCYTTGTACTGCTTCTCKTCACCCTTTATCGACTTTTCTATTTTTCTTTTATTGGCTTTTTCATTCACTCTTATCTCCTTTTCTACTGTCCATGGTATATCTTGAAGCACTCAATGTGCAGTGGCGCTTTGCATTTCTCACATGCATAGGTAGTGCGTTTGTCACAATGACGACATCTCTGGAACCGGTGCATCGTGTTGATTGGCCAGTGAGAAGCTTTGTCAAATCTTGCCTGATCTTCAACAGTASCAGCCAGTAAAGATCTCCTTCCTTGGCTCAGTGGTTTCGTGCCAAACTTTTGCATAAGAGACTGTGCCACTATCCGTGAGAAGGTGAGCAGGTCGATGGTCCCTCCCATWACGTCTCTGTAAAAGAAATGGCTGTTTACGAGTGCACTGTTGAGAGACCATGCAAAGATGGGCCACCACCACTTCTTAGACCTGATCGAGATATGGTATCTTGAAACCTYTAGGTCATGAAGGTCAACACCACCCATGTGCTCATTGTATCGGTTGATGCATTTTGGTTGTGGGACTTTGTCAAAGGCACGTCGCTCCTTGTTCCATCTTTTGACAGAGGTCTCACTGTATTTCTCCTCCATGTTTGTTGCCACTGTGACAATGTTATTGTCTTTCCAACGGACCAGCAACTTGTCTCCTTGGGTCAGAACCTCAGAGGTTCCCCGGGGTAACTTCATGAAGTCCTTCTGTGGCTTGAATGGGACATCAAACAGACGATTCTGCCTCATCGTTCCAGAGCTCCCTTATCCTCTTTTTGTCATTTCATCGAGGAGTGCAAGCGAAGTGAAGAGGTTGTCATGAAGGAACTTGCAACCTTGAGGCACCTGAGATTGCTCTGCAAGACCGAGAARGACACTGGGTCCCTGACCCAGCCCAGTCTCAGGGAGGAGTGTGTGGGATCCACCATATGGCTCCATGTGATACATGTAACCACTGYYTGAGGCAAGGCTCCATAGCTTGTAACCAAAACGGATTGGTTTACCTCTAATGAATTGCTTACATCCATGTCGGCCATAGTATCGGATCATGCTCTCATCCACTGACAGCCATTCCTGAAATGGCATGACTTTGTATGACTGATTGAGCTCAGAGAAGATGGGCCTAACCTTAAAAAATGGGTCGTCAGTGATCTTTGTGTTGTCAACCACATGAACTGAGGCCATTATTTCATCAAAGCGATTTCTCCGCATTGAATCTGAAATGCTTTCATTGTGTACATCACTGTCAAGTGACCAGTACATGTGTCTTCTTGGAACAGAGCTGTACCCAGATGTGATAAGGATCCTATAGAATGTAAGTAGCTCATCCATACTCAGATACAGTTGCTTGTCCTTGGTCTGGGTGGAGTAGAGGTTGGACATTTCAATGGTGATCTCTCTTAGGGTGGGTGGATACATTAGTAGGAAAACATCCATTGGGTTGGGACAGCTTTGTTTTACACATTCTGCAGCATTTGGGCTGTATACTATGTGTTTTGGAATCACAGCGGTGGCAGGCCTCTTCGATCGTTTGAACACTCAATCCTTATTTTTGACGACCTGCAGCTTTGCCCTTGGCTCTTCTGACTGGACCCTCTGGCGAGTAGAGGCCGTTGGCTCTTCATTATCAACGGTGGAGGGTGGTGGGGGAGGGGGGGTTGTGGTGGATGGGGGAGTGGGGGTTGTGAGGGGTAGGTCATCATCACTGATAACGTTGTTCCTGTCATGATCTGTTTGCATAGGTTCAGCATATGCATTCAACAGCCTGGCTGGCAAATGGCCTGTCTCCCCCTCATAGTCCATATCTGACCCATCACTATCACAATCACTGAGGACAGCATCTTTCTCATTTTGAGGGATAACTACAATGTTGCATGGCTTGTCTGGGTGGTCACCTAGAMCCAACATATCCAGAACTTGACTCAAAGTGAAACTAAAAGAAAGAACAGAGTAGAAAGTTAGAACAAGAACTATGTATGTGTATAAGTATGTGAATACCTAGATGCACTGTGTTATCCCGCCGGTCACTATTGTTGCCGTCAACATGTTTACACATTCTATGACCACACTGAACAAAGTTGAGTAATTGCAAATGCATATATCAATACTAGACACCTTAAAGATGATGTGTACCAAAAATCTTTGTCCTAACTTTATGTTAACATACTTTACTAACCTTTTGTTTGGGAGCTTTGATGCAGCCATCCTCTTCTCATGGTGCAACCAGGAAGTAAACAGCTCTGGTCATGTGACAATTTACACTAAACATGTGACACTGCACATCTTTCATTGAGACCCTTTATTATTTCAATATTTGCTGGAAACGCATTGATACATCATTCAGTAACGTGTTTAGAGCCTTATAACTGAAAACGTTTTTTACGGTCACTATTGTGACCGATGGGATTAAATAGGTTAAGAATAGTAATACAGGCCTAGCATACCATCCC
>NC_036860.1:10123110-10140607 GCF_002910315.2 Salvelinus sp. IW2-2015
ACAAATTTGTTTACATCCCTGTTAGTGAGCATTTCTCCTTTGCCAAGATAATCCATCCACCTGACAGGTGTGGCATATCAAGAAGCTGATTAAACCGCATAATCATTATGCAGGTGCAGCTTGTTCTGGGGACAATAAAAGGCCACTCTAAAATGTGCCGTTTTTTCACACAACAAAATGCCACAGATGTATCAAGTTTTGAGAGAGCGTGCACTTGGCATGCTGAATGTCCACCAGAGCTGTTGCTAGATAATATAATGTTAATTTCTCTACCATAAGCCGCCTCCTACATAATTTTTGACAATTTGGCAGTATGTCCAACTGTCCTCACAACCGCAGATGATGTGTAACCAAGCCAGCCCAGGACCTCCATATGTGGCTTCTTCACTTGTGGGATCATCTGAGACCAGCCACACGGACAGCTGATGAAACTGAGGAGTATTTCTTTCTGTAATAAAACCCTTTTGTGTGGAAAAAAACGAATTCTGATTGGCTGGGCCTGGCTCCCCAGTGGGTGGGCCAATGCCTTCCCAGCCACAACAATGGCTGTGCTCCTTCCCAGTCATGAGAAATCCATAGATTAGGTCTTAATTATATTATTTCAGTTGACTGATTAAAATTGTTGAAATTGTTGGATGTTGCATTTATATTTTTGTTCAGTATACATCGATAAAGGAAATGGAAACACTTTTAGACAACATATGTTTCATGTAATGAAAAGGCACTATAATGCCTGTAGCCTATCCGATAAACTGAACAAGGATCTCATCTAGATTAAGCCTTCTTAAACCCCCTAAACCCATAAACGATAAAGAGATTTTTGTTGTAATCTATGAATAACTGTATTAGGCTCAAGAGAAATCCTATTTGTCCCTGCATTTAAAGAGCAACTGCCCGTGGCAAATGGTGTTTGCGTGGAAGTGGGACATTCTGCAAAGGATTGTTTCAATTTTACCACAAACCAAGAAACTCGTCACAAACAGAAACTCGTCACACTTATCACCATCGCATAAACGATCTAACAAAACCTCATTGGGTTTGGATAATCTTAAGAATAGTAATACAGGCCTAGCATACCATCCCGTCAAAATAGTTAATTGTGTCTTTGGAAGATGTTGTGATTGCTTTTGAATAGTGAGCATTAACCATTGTTCTTCTTGTGTGTTTACAGATTTAACTCAAGAGGTCGCTGCCGACTCTCACATATTTGTTCCATTCCAAGGAACAGCCTAACAATGTAACAACCACTACCACTTCGATATATATATTTTACTGTTCATTATAATACATTTTTTTATGATGTGTGTAACATTTCATTGGGCTATACTTTGACTTAATTTATTTCAGATCGAGCTATATGAAAGTGTAACAGCTTAGCTTTTGGCGTTTGGTCACCAGTAGGCCTAATGGTTTTGTGCTATAAGGGGCTATACACGCAAATACAATGTCATTTGTAATTATTTGGGTGCTGAAATTAGTCATTTGTATAAAAACGTAATTATATGTGACGTCGGGGCTCCAGTTTAATCGGCTATAAACCCATAGGTCTAGCAGTCGGTTCAGTGGGCTAATAAATCATCTATAGGCCTGTTCGATTATTGTCCCGAATTTATTGTAGCCAATAGCCCTACGAGAGGCATGCCTCTTGCAAGATAAAATAGGGGGGAATCTTCAAGTCTATTTTGTTTTGCTCTACATCAAGGGTTAAGGTTGCCTGTGATGCCATATGCTGTTGGTGGTGAGGAGAGGAGGGGGAGGTGGAGAGAGAGGGATGTAGAGAGAGAGAGAGAGAGAAAGAGTGAGAGAGAAAGAGAGAGAGAGAGAGAGAGAAAGAGAGAGAGAGAGAGAGAGAACGAGCAAAGGCATCAGTTCGCTACGATCGCAAGGGAATCAGAAGCGAAAACAGAACGTGGACACAATGGATTCTATAATAGACGGATTGTAACTTGAACCAACCTCAGTGAAACACTGTGAGCAAGGTACGGTAACCAAACCTAGTAAAGATGTAACGACATTACATGTTTTTGCTTTTATCTTGCTCTTGTAGAGAAAAATAACTTGTTATTCCGACTGCAGAAGATGCAGGAAGCGATGTACAGCCATCATGCACGCGAGGTGTTCGAGGCCCTTAATTTCCGCAGGGTCCTAATGTTTTTGACAACACGGAGTTTTGACGGGCGCACATAGGGTATTGTCGGGGATGTTTAATGAAAGTGTATTCCACAATWAATGTCCTGTATATACATAGTTTGTTGAGCAGTGCTAGCGTTTATAGCGAACAGACTAAACTATAGCGCTCCGTAATCCTAACTGACTGTCTGCCTGGTAGTCTATTAGTCACAACAAAAACCTARCATAACATGACATGTGTTTATTTTAGATGCTCCGTTGCACATCAGACACACGTTGCTACATTTTACAGACTACCTATTTGGAACGTGTGGTTTCCTGATACAATGTATCGTACGATTGTTGGACTGTAGCTGAGAAAATTGCTATTTTGTGTCAAAATTACGGAATGGTCTATTTAAGCTGAGAAGATGAGTCACTGACAAAATAGCGTGTTCTATGACTAAAGAATTTAGGGTAGATTGTGTTCGTGTTTTGTAGAGGATGTCCTTTGTGCTGTCAATGCATAGACAGTTGCAATAGGTTATTCCATTCATGGAAATGGCACTGATCAAATGCGGATATCCGGATTCTATGTCCGATTTCAATTAGGCCCAATGTTGGATAGATTCTCATCAAAGGCATTACGCATATCATATTTAAATCAAACTGACATCATACATGACATGTAGACTACAGCAGTTTACATACAATAGGCCTATGTGTAGTGGTAGCAGGATACTGTGCTTTCTTTGTAAATACAATTAGAACGTTCATGGGATAAGGGGTCGCCATGGTAATATACAATAACAGGAAACTGGATCAATACAGTGCTGCCGATTTGAAGAATAAAGGCATTGTGGCTGGTATAATTATGGTCCAGCCTGATATGTTTTACATGATTTGCAACAACAATGAGGCATATTTAGTCTATTACATGGTCTGAGTGCGGCAGGGTAGCCTAGTGGTTAGAGCGTTGAACTAGTAACCAAAAGTTTGCAAGATCGAATCCCTGCGCTGACAAGGTAAAAACCTTTCGTTCTGCCCCTGAACAAGGCAGTTAACCCACTGTTCCTAGGCCATCATTGAAAATAAGAATTTGTTCTTAACTGACTTGCCTAGTTAAATAAAATAAAAATATATACAAAAGTATGTGGACACCCTTTCAAATGTGTAAGAACTTGACTGGCCTGCACATAGCCCTGACCTCAACCCCATATAACACATTTGGGATGAATTGGAACGCCGACTGTGAGACAAGCCTAATCGCCCAACGTCAGTGCCCGACCTCACTAATGCTCTTGTGGCTGAATGGAAGCAATTGCCCGCAGCAAAGTTCCAACATCTAGTGGAAAGCCTTCCCAGAAGAGTGTTATAGCAGCAAACGACGAGCAGGTGTCTACATACTATTGGTTATATGCCTTATTTGAGTGACCSTAAAGACATTGGATTTGTATTCCTCTCTCACCCAGACTCATGGCTCTGATTACATGAATGAGGATTATTGTAATACAGTTAGCTTTAAGACCCTGTGGTGTCTTTCTACTTTGCAGCAGCTTTTGCTGTCGGTGGTGAGACCAGAAATCTTGAGGCAGCTGAGAGAAATCCTAGCGATCAAAATTATATAATGACTAAGGGATACAGCACAAGTAATCCGTCACAAGTTGGATTTCTGCCAGGCCTACTCCAATTTGCTATCTGTGTGTTATTGTTGTAAACCCTAGACTAGTCATATCATATTTATCTCATATCATTCACTGCAGTTCTCCTTTCTAAGTGTAGGTGAATAAATAGGTTATAGCCTGGGGCGCTGCAAATCTCCTATTTACATCAGCATAAACTTCCCTCACACCCACARGTGTAGCTTTCTATTTTTTCTCTCTCTTGGATTTCTCTAACTTGCTCCTTTTCAAGCCTCTATCCATCCTTCCCTTCCTTTCTTGTGTGCAAGATCTCTATCTACTGTATCTTCCTTTCATTTTCACTAACCCACTCTCTCTTCGCCACTATCGCTCAACGCGGTTATTGCATTTGTGTCTGTCTACCTTATGTGGCAGGCAGACTCCCTCAGGTGAAATTGAGTGGTTTTGTTTGTTTTTCTCATCCAGGGGGAGGAAGACAGAGGAGCTATGCTGTCACTTCCAAGTCTCAGTGGCTCAGTTTGATTAACCATGATGAAGACTGAACCCCCATCGGCGGGCAGTGCCAGCTCCACCCTCCGAAGCCCGTCCCCCCACAGGAACGCCTATGAGGCGGGCATCCAGGCTCTGAAGCAGGCCCACGACGCCCTGAATAATGCCACCAATGGGGACGATGCTGCCAAGGACGGCAAGCCGCCCCGGCCTAGCGGCAGGGGCCGCCGCCAGTACGGCTCCAATGTCCACCGCATCAAGAACATGTTCATGCAGATGCAGTCGCCAGGCGACGAAGATGACCCGTCCAAGGCCAATGACCAGGCGGTGCGGCTGTCCCTGCCCAGGGCCAGCAGCCTCAATGAGGACGTGAACCACAGCGCCCTGCTCAAGCTGGGCGCCACTGTCTCCGAGCGCGTCAACCGCTTCGACCCCAAGGGCGGCGAAGTCGGCGGGTCCCGAGGGGCCTCAGCGGGGTACTCCAAGCTGCAGGAGACGAGGAAGATCTTCGAGCAGCGCCAGCTACAGGAGAAGCAGTCGGCCACCAACCGCATCCTGCTCAAGAAGGAGCGTCCGGTTTCGTCCGCGGTCCAGGACAGCCGGCTGGACGTGGTAGTYCGCTTCAATGGCAGCACTGAGTCTCTGGACTGCCTGGATACGGTAGGGGGAGCCGGTGAGGCGGTGTCGCCCACCGTTAGCCAGCTTAGCGCCGTCTTCGAGAAGGGTGACCTGAGGAACAACCTGCACCGGCCCTCCTCCACGTCCCCGTTGCCCTCCCGAGGAGAAAGCCCCACTCCGGCGAAAACAGCGGAATGCCTAAACTCCAAAATCATCGCCAGGAAGGTGCAAGTCTTGCCCCCAGGCAGTCAGGAGGATGGGAGCAGCCAACCCTTGGACCAGGAGGGTTCCCCCAGAAGCCCCAGGAACAGAGCAGCTCCCCGAAACGACAAAGGCTCCTCAGGAAGTCCACAAACAGGGGACAGGACCTCTTCTGCTTCTACCGAAGCCAAGCCTGAGAGGGAGAGAGGGAAGGAAGCCAGGGGCTCAAGTACCGGAGGCGAGCCTGGCAGGGAACCAATACCCAGGGACCAGGAGGACTCCTCCACACCCGAGGCAGGAAGCCGGCTGGTGCAGGCCGAGATTCACGCCTCACTGGAAAATGGAGAGGCCTCTGGGGGCCCCAGCGACATGGCAGGGCGGCAGGTGAGAGAGAGGAGCCACAGGGAGGAGCCAAGGGAGGGGCCCCAATGTGAGGGACAGGAAGAGGATGGCCTGGAGGAGGAGTCTCGTAAGGATGATTACTCGGAGGGCGACCTGGTGGACATCAGCGCATACAGCGGCATCGGAGAGGACTCCGGCGGCAGCCAGCTGGATGAGGATGAGGAGGAGGAAGATGAGCCCTACGAGCCAGAGTCGAGCTGCTCTGAGATCCCGGGACTGCCTGCCGAGGAGGAAGCACCGCCGGAGAACAGGAAGATCTGCTTTAGCACTGGACCAATAAAGGTGAGTCTCTGGTTCGGGTGGGCAGAAAGGAGGAACAGTTTATCAAGAGATAAMGGAAGAGACTGGTCTGAAGTGGAGATCAGAAGCTATCTAGTGGTAGACTATTATTTCTACCCTTAGGCATAGTACTTTGTTTTATTATTAGTTTTACAGTAGTATTCAGAAGACGAAGCTCTGTGACTCATTTGTGTAGAAGTTATAATAGTAGTTGGTTGACGCTGCCACAGTTTACATTGGCCTACGTCTACACTGACACATTTGAATGACTTTGCATTTCCTGTATTGGTGAAAGCATCTTGTGAAAGCCTGTGCAAAGATCAGCATCCACATACTTCCTTCCACCTTCAAATCAAATTTTATTAGTCACATGCTTTGTAAACAACTAACAGTGTACTAACAGTGAAATGCTTACTTAGGGGCCTTTTCCAACAATGCAGAGAGAAATAAAATAGAGAAATAATCAAAAAGTAAAACATGTAATAATAGATACACAATGATCAACAATAAATTGGCTATATACAAGGGGTACCAGGACCGAGTCGATGTGCAGGGGTATGAGGTAATTGAGGTAGATATGTACATATAATTAGGAATAAAGTGACAGATGGTAAACAGTAGCAGCAGTGTATGTGATGAGTCAAAATAGTTAATGCAGATAGTCCGGGTAACTATTTGGTTAACTATTTAATTAACCATTTAAGAGAGGTGCAAGAGAGGTGATCAAGTTACATTTGAAATTCTCTGCTAGTGTTTGCCAGGTAAGTATCTTATAAGTTTACCTATCTAAGATGTGCCAAATACATTCTCTCCAGCACAGCGCTCCAGCTATGCATTTGGTTTGCTAACTTTCTAGATAAGTAGCTAGCTTGCGAGATCAAGCTTCTTGGTTACAGCAGAGACAATCAATCCACTCCTGGATCAAGATCCCTGCTGTCTAATATTGATTGTGTGCGTGCAACCTTTTTGAGATAATTGTACAACTTCATGTCCTTTGTCCTTTGTTCGCTATGTGAATTGTGCCAGTTTGCCAGTTTTTTAAGCATTTATTAAAAAATATATATATTAAATTGTGCGCACTGCCGGTATAACCACGGCATGGTACAGAAATGGTATGAAAATCTGGATACTTCCCAACTCTTCTACGSAGTGCTTCAGAGATAGAAGCTAATAGCTAGGTTTTGACTTCTGGATATCAGGCCCACTTATTGGTTTAGCTGTTTCAACACAGCAGCTGTATCCAATACAGCGTGTGTTTACTGCAGAACACATTTAGCACTACTGTGTGAGCTGCTCTATGTATGACTAAGTGACTGACAACTTGTGAAATCTCTTTTTGGCTTGGTCAGCATTCATTCATTTGCTTGACACTGAGGGCCTACTCGGTAGTCCTGACAGCAAGATAGACTTGTTCCTCCTGCCTTGACGCCAGTCAGGTTAATCATTTCAGCTTGCACCAGCAATAATTATTGTGGTGAAATCCAATGTAGAAATCCCCCTTCAACAGCTTATTTCCTCTAAGATCTGTATGTTGTATCAAGGGACCTCAAAAAAAGCTGGGGCGTAGAAAACTTATTTTTAAACTCCTAATGCTGACTCCTGCTCCAATGATATGTCATTTCCAGCCAGGTATAGGCTAGGTGTTCTCAGGGGCTTCAGCCTGAACCACAAGTACATAGTTTACATAAAATTATGTAGGTAGGTAGATATTAGCTCTAGGCTTCTGTATATTGTCATTATGAAATGTCAGATGAATATGCCAGTGGCCTTTCTCTCCTGTCCCTTGGTGACTTGCCATTAAATGCCACCAGCAAGGATTTCATCTCCCCACCATGCACAGCATGCTAACCAACCGGACAGCCACCGTATCACTGTAACTATGTGAGATGGATTTTCAGGAGCAATTTTTGCCTATAAAATATATCTTCACCTCTTCTCAGTCAGTGAGTGTCTGAGATTTCATGATTGTGATGGGGCCCAACAGATTTGCTGCATAGCCTTGTAATCCTAGTAAAGCATTGACTGCTTCACAGTGGGCCACCCTTAAGCGCAGCCACTTGTGAAACGTGTAGCGGCATGCCATGACTTTGCTGTCACAGCAAGCAACGTCCCTTTATTCCTCAGTGGCGGAGGATAGAAGCTATCATTTAGGCTAGTCCACCACGGTGTAGAGTGGAAGTTTTGAAGCTGTTAAATCTACTAGACCTATCTCTGCATAGCCATTGCTGTTGCACTGGCTTGATCTGACCCGTGCAAGAACTGGAGATGACAGTTCAGCGTCTCATTTGACCTTTCTGACCTATCGACCCTGTTATGATGCTATGGCTTTAACTCAACCACGGGTGTGGCTTAACCATGACACATTCACTGCACCTGGGAGTTCATTCTGCGGTCAGCTTCCATTGTTGACAAACCGTGCTGTATATGAGTGTCTTGTTTTGTCTGCATTAGTGCCTGATACTTACGGATATTCCGTACCGTGACTGACTGACTCCGTCTCTTAGCCAAGGTGAGGGCACTCGGTGAAGAGAATGAATGTCAGTTAGTCATTCAGCAGGCCATGGGGATGACTTGGTGAATCACCCGTGTTGTCCTCTTTGCAGAGATAAGGACAGAACAGGCAGGTCGGTCAGCTCTAGAGTTTCTGGGTCACAGGAGGGCTGCATCACAAATTGCACCGTTTTCCCTAGATAGTGCACTGACCTGGTCAAAAGTAGTGCATTATAACAAGTTAAATTCAGACATTGGCCTCATTACGGGAAAAAATGGCATCATTGATACATTTAATCACCATTGATTTCAGTGGGGTATCTCTTTGAAATAACTTATTCCAAGCCTATTCATAATGATAATTTCAAGGTTTCCTGGTCTAGCTAAGATTCTTGAATCCTTGGTAAATGTACAGCTTTGCTCTTTTTTTTTTAATCTGAGAAATGTATTTACGAATGTATACCAATCAGGGTTTAGGCCTGGGCACAGCACTATTACAGCAACCATTTTAGTTGTTAATGATCTTGTCAATGCTTTAGACATTGAAATGAAATGAGCTGCTTTGTTTGTGGACCTGTCAAAAGATTTTGATACTGTTGATCATGCTATTTTATTGAATAAGTTGTCCTCGATAGGCCTGAGCTCTGACACCTGTTCCTGGTTTTATGATTATCTCAGTGACAGAACTCAGGCTATCGTGATTGATGGGGTTTAGTCTGAATTTCTTGAAGTACATGAAGGTGTAAAAAATTGTAACTTCATCTGTATGCAGATGATACTACTATGTATGCTATTGACCAGACTGTTGATCTGGCATTTTCAAAACTACAGTCAGATTTTGTAGCTATGCAGGAATCCCTTGCTGATTTAAAACTTGTGGTTAATACGGGCAAAACGAAATACTTGTTGTTTTTAAACTCTCGTAAAAATGTTTCCGATTAAATACATGTTCACTCATTAGATGGTTCTCCAATCGAACGTGTTCCCGCATTTGGATTGATAATGGATTTGACGTTTAAAACAATTAAAACATATAGATGAGCTGGTTAAGAAGCTACGATTGAAAGTTGTATTTTTCGACAGAAACAGATTMTGCCTTTCTCTAAGCAGTAGGACGCAGAATATTCAGTCAACCGTTTTATCTGTTCTTGATTATGGTGATATTATTTATCAAAGTGCAGCTGGTACTACTCTTAAACCTTGGATGCCATCTACCCTAGTGGCCTTCATTATGTTACAGGCGACAGTTTTGAGACCCGTCACTGCATCCTGTATCAAAAGGTTGGCTGGACTTCCCTGAAGACCTGTATATCACTCCCTTTTTGTTCACAAGGCCCTAATTCATCGACTTCCTTCTCATCTAACTTTTCTGTTGACGTATAGAATACATCAAAATACATTTCATCTAGATGTTCTGGTGCCATTCGGGCATTGTGAATTATTGATTGGGAACTTATTTGTTGAGGAATGTAACTGTTTTTCGGGGTGATATGTGATTTATTTGTGCTTACCGTGTGTGTGTGTCACACTCACCACCGTTCAAAAGTTTGGGGTCACTTAGAAATGTCCTTGTTTTTGAAAGAAAAGCTAAACGTTTTGTCCATTTAAAATAACATCAAATTGATCAGAAATACAGTGTAGACATTGTTCAAAATCACATTGATTTTTAATGGAATATCTGCATAGGTGTACAGAAGCCCATTATCAGCAACCATCACTCCTGTGTTCCAATGGCACGTTGTGTTAGCTAATCCAAGTTGATCATTTTAAAAGGCTAAATGATCATTAGAAAACCCTTTTGCAATTATGTTAGCACAGCTGAAAACTGTTGTAGGCTAGTTGAGTATCTGGAGCATCAGTATTTGGGGGTTCGATTACAGGCTCAAAATTGCCAGAAATTTCTAAGTGACCCCAAACTTTTGAGTGTGTGTGTGTGGGTGTGTGTTTTATGTATACACACACACACACAATAATATATATATATATATAAATTATCGTGTATGTATATTGTATTATACAGGGCTCCTCCCGGACTGGGTCATGCAGGCCTGCTGTAATTCACCAGCTTTTCATAATTATAATAATAATAACAGTACAACAGGGAAAGGGATGTGCTGCAATTACTTCAAGTAAGGTCAGATTATTTTAATCTGGTGGATGAATGCCTGGTGTAGGAGGACCTTTAGTCTAAAGAGAGAGAGAGAGCCCTGATAGGCCTCTAATTATATGTGCGGCATTGTGCAAACCATAGGGTAGTAGTCTGTAGTGGAAGAGTCCATGTTTGTGCTATACAGTGTTAAGAAGTCGAGGTGAGGGTCATAAGGCATTTTGGGGGTATTTGTAAGGATTATAGGTTATGACACTTGAGTCTTGAGTCCGCCTTCACTTTTTCATACACTAATTTACACATTCCATGTCGGTGACTTGCTATTCTGAATCATGTTTTGTTTCAGTTCAGGTAATACAGGAATTGCTACCTTAAGGCCTCTGTAAAAGGTACTTTTCTATCGTTATATGAAGACACATGGATAAGATTATTGGCTCCTGTTTAAGGACAGGAGCCTTGTGTAAAAGGGGTAGCTACTATCAGCTGGTGATCTGGCAGACCAAAGGCTTAGTGCTTTAGGGTTTCCAGAGAAGGGCATGTCAAACCAGTTCAGCTCTGCTGTTGTGCTCCAATGACTGAAATGGGCTTTTCAGTCCCTGAAATCTCCAAGGGAAACTGTAGTGCTTCCTTTGTTACACTCTAAGCCATTAACCTGTTCAACCCTGCCTTTGCTTTTTCTTCTCAGTGATTGATTCATTAGATTTTTCAGACTAATATGGCATTCATACCTCAATGACAGTGAAAGGACCGTAATATGACATGAAAACGTAATATATTCTCCATCTCTTTCTTCTAAGCAGGCTTGCTGTCACTCTTATCAGACAAATGTTTTACTTTCCATGGTGGAGAGCTGAGAATTAACACAGTCTCTCTGCATTTAGAGCAAGCTAGACCCTGCACTTTCTTTCTTTGTGTCTCTCTCTCTGTCTGTTTGTCTGTCTGTGTCAGCTGGCTGGCAGTACATTCCTTCAGTCCCCTATGTCATACCACCCTGCATCCCACTGCTGGCTTGCCTCTGAAGCTTAGCAGGGTCGGTCCTGGTCAGTCCCTGGATGAGAGACAGATGCTGCTGTTGGGGGGCCAGTAGGAGGCACTCTTTCCGTAGGGCCAAATAAATATTCCAATGCCCCAGGGCAGTTATTGGGGACATTGCCCTGTGTAGGGTGCCTTCTTTCGAAGGGGATGAAAAACGGTGTCTTGACTCTCTGTGCTCACTAAAGATCCCATGGCACTTATCCTAAGAGTAGGGGTGTTAACCCCCGGTGTCCTGGCTAAATTCCCAATCTGACCATCATACCATCATGGCCACCTAATCATCCCCAGCTTCAAATTGGCTCATTCATCCCCCCTCCTCTCCCCTGTAACTATTCCCCAGGTCTTTGCTGTAAATTAAAATGTGTTCTCAGTCAACTTACCTTGTAAAATAATTTGCTGACAGCTCTGTGAGTTGGTCCCAACTGTGTGTTTATATGCCCACACATGTTCGTTGTGTGTATGCCTACTCAAGTGTGGTTGAGTATTTGTATGTGATGCGAGAGTTTGTATCTGTCCATCCTTGTGTGATTGTGAGAGAGTGACCCTGTTAAGTTTTTTCCTGATCCCAGACAGACTTGGGCGGCCCCTCTTATCCTCTCAAAGGGAGGAAGCAGTGGAGAGGGAAGGAGGGCTGGGAGTGTGGGGGCAGTTTAGGGGGAAGTAGGGCTGGGTGGGGCTAGGGCTGTGGTGATCATGAAATTGAATCAGCCGGTGATTGTCAAGCAAATAACTGCCACTCTCACAGTAATTGACAGTTAATTAACATGAACACATCAAATCAAATCAAATCAAATTTTATTTGTCACATACACATGGTTAGCAGATGTTAATGCGAGTGTAGCGAAATGCTTGTGCTTCTAGTTCCGACAATGCAGTAATAACCAACAAGTAATCTAGCATCTCCTGCGTTCCATACATAGCCTACATACATAGCCTACATAGCCTACAAGCCACTGATGCAGTCCTTTGGAACATTACATTTTAAAAAGTCTAATAAATCCATGTAATGTAGCCTACACCATCACAATAAATCCATTATTTATTGTAGACAGGTCTAAAACATATGTAGAAAATGTAATCTATTTCAGATTAACAGAATAGCATAGTCTGAGTTGTCCTTATGTTAGTCCCCGATCTGGCTATGCCATTTGGCTGTGGGCTATACTAGTTCATTTAGCAGACAAGATTTTCTTGGAATTCCGTGATATTATTTCATAGTATGAAAATACAATTGAACATAGCTGAATAAATAGAGCAAAAGCAGCTATTCTGTGTTGAGCAGTTAATAAAGAAACAGGTACTCCTATATGCTTAATTAAGAGTTATTTATGTAACTTTAGTTGTGATAAAAACGCTGGGCTATATGTTTTGATCCTTAATACATTCTAAGGCTGCATGATGCGACTCTAATGATGATTTTTTTTTAAAGTTGCATGAAATGCATGAACTCTGCTTTGTTTTTTGCACAGGCTGCTCACGCTTCATCAGTCTATCAATCACAATTTGACAAGCACTTAATAATTCCTCAAATTTCCCGGCGGCATCCGCTTAGTGTGGCCGTGATGCTCCCTAAAAAAATCCAGGCCTTTTGCGGCCAGTGGCCGTTTTGCCTTTGGGCTGAATAWAATAATTATAATTATAATTCCCTGCTGCATGCTCCATAGCACCCCTCACTCACATGGCTCTCCGTCATGGTGATCAGGTATTTCTCACAGGCTACAAGTGAAGACCGACACATAGGCGACGCAACTGCGCGTGTCCTTATCCAATTTCGAGGTGGATATTGGAAGAACTGTCGACATGTACTTTTTGTCAGCCAACAAGATGAGTAGGCCTAATGAACAGCAAAAGTACTAGCCTATGTCAATCTACTATCCCTTATAGTACAAAAGTTGACCTATTCTGTGCGAGAAAGAAGTATTCCAAACATAGTCTGGGACAGTTGTAGGATGGGATAGATCCCAAATTAATACAACCACTAGCATCAAAAAAACTTTAAGCAATGAGACTGACATAACAGATCAGAACGTTTAGCTTAACATTTTGAGAAACTATTAGGCTATTTCTTCACATTATAAGCGTAGCAATGCGCACATGGCAGTAGGCTATAAGCGCAAATTTTTCATTAGCGGGAAAACGCCATTCTCAAAAGGGACCACAAATGTGATTATGCATGTAATGCTTTCATTATAAAGGTGCGTTTGTATGGCGAAAATTGTCTTCCCCAAACTTGATTAACACGTGCTGCGTATGTATGCTAGTTAGGCTTTAAACCCGTTGTAAAGCTGATTTAATGTACTTAATTTGATGAAGTTATTTGGCCACATTAGTTGTGATACAACCAGAGGCCATCACTCTGTTTTCTCACGCAATTGCATAGCCTGAAGAAATGTTGCGCAACATGGGCTCGTGGGCTCTCATGAAGTGTTTGATTAGATTTTCGATTAGATTTGCATTGATGTCAGAGGGACAATAGAGTGCTGAGTACCAGGCAGTTAGTGAGTTTTGTAGGCTACTAATGACCATCAGAAGCATCAGAGCTCGGAGAAGCCTAGTTACCGTGACTAAACGGTCACGTGGAATTTGACTGCCATAATGACTCGTGACCGCCGGTGTGGTGGTAATCCGGTCACCGTAACAGCCCTAGGTGGGGGCATGTCTCAGAGAAGTATATAGCCCAATTTCGAGAGGAAGGGTGGGAGGGAGAGAGATCACGTTTCAGTGTGTGGACACCTGGCTCACTGCTGAGGTAGCGCCTTGATGAGTCTGCCATCACCAGAGCCAGCTCGGCTTGTGTCTCTGACCTGGGATCTGAACCTGCAGACACTGTCTTGTAACAGGTCAATGTTTCACCTTCCTCACATTGAATAACAACTGCCTGCCATCCGTAGTATTACAAGCAGACATCCTTCAATGCATCTGGTAGATTAAACGTGTCCAACTAACCACCAGCTACCATGATTGCATCAGTAAACAATACTGTTTTTATGCATCATCTAAGTCGCCTCGGTGGGTAGATCTAGCTTATGCATTCCAAAGGAAATGACTTATTTGAACAAATTACCTTCTCATCAACATCTATCCATAGCATCGGGGTATAAGCGATATATAGTACCATAACCTGATCCATTGTCTTGCCCAGGCCTTGTACAGTGCCACAGTCTAAGTATTGAAACAGATTAGCGGAATGCCCTAGTGGTTATAAATAGAAGTCTACTGCTCTGAACGTTCCCATAATCCACTGCGTGGTTCTTAGAGCCTCTGTACTGCCGTGTGGGGTTATTTAAAGACATCTCCCTGTGTCAGAATGCTAGGGTGGCGCTGCAGGGGGGGCAGGTCTGGAAGCCACTTAGGTTAGGTAGACGTACTGTACCATAGACGAGAGAGTAACGCTGCCATACCGTGGATCTTTTCTACTGTTTCTCTCCCCGTTATGCAGAGGCCCTTATCTTTCCGATACAGACTGCTCTGCAGTCAGCAGRCGTTCTGTTCACGTTTCGATTGTTATCAAAGTTTCTGCATTCCATGACAATGCTTTTTATAGTCTTAAACGGGCAGCCGTGGCTACAATGTTGCCTAAGGCTTAGGAGGGGGGAGCAGGTCAATAATGTCAGTAGACAGGAAGTTTTAACATCTCCAGTTCCTGTCCTCTCGTCACCACCTGATAATGACACTGATAATGTCATTTGTATACGAATGTCAAAAGGGTGACACTCTCATGACTCATTGTTTGGGTTAAGCTAGTTAGTAGCCTATAAGACCAGTCACCAGACAGGACCACTGTACTGAAGTTCTGTGTTTGTGACATATAGAAGGCTATTCAAAGTTCCAAATCCACGCATAGCCTAGGCTACAGTCTAAATGTCCACTCAGGATGCTGTATATAGCATTTTTTACATATTAAAACACATTTTGAGAGAAATAATATTGCGACTATGCTTGCAGATGTGCATCATGTGCTGCCACCCTAATCATCTAATCCAAAAGTATTTAACTCCAAATAACAAAAACGTAGCTTTTGTAACATTTAAACTTAAACAACTCCTTTGTGAGCTAAATCTTTTAAAATCAAACATGTATGGAATCAGGTGAATTAACACTCCTCAGTTAGCAGGCTTAAAAAACCTCTTAAGGATCCACCCTATTTTTCAATTTTCCCTTAAAATGACATACCCAAATCTAACTGCCTGTAGCTCAGGCCCTGAAGCAATAATATGCATATTCCTGGTACCATTTGAAAGGAAACACTTTGAAGTTTGTGGAAATGTGAAAGGAATGTAGTAGAATATAACACAATAGATCTGGTAAAAGATAATACAAAGAAAAAAACAACCGTTCTTTTGTATTTTTTTGTTGTACCATCTTTGAAATGCAAGAGAAACGCCATAATGTATTATTCCAGCCCAGCTGCAATTTAGATTTTGGCCACTAAATGACAGCAGTGTATGTGCAAAGTTTTAGATTGATCCAATGAGCCGTTGAACTTCTGTTCAAAATTTTGTATCAAGACTGCCCAAATATGCCTAATTTGTTTATTAATAACATTTCATGTTCAAAACTGTGCACTCTCCTCAAACAATAGCATGGTATTATTTCACTGTAATAGCTACTGTAAATTGAAAATGCAATTAGATTAATATGTCTATGTCCTGGGAAATTTTCTTGTTACTTACAACCTCATGCTAATTGCATTAGCCTACATTAGCTCAACCGTCCCGTGGACTGGACACCTATCCCGAAGAAGTTTTAAGCTAAAACCCACATGGTAGCAAAAACTAACTAGCAGAAATTGTTAACAAGTTAGAAATGATTTAAACACACTTTGCTGTAGGCTACAATTTACTAGTTAACAAAAAATAATGTATGTCATATAAAATATATTCACCCCTCCCAGTATTGTAATCAAAACTTTAGCAGAAAGCATGTTGTCCTTGGCTCAGACAGTGTAGTAGCGTGGGCTCAATAGCACCTCATTAGTGTGCAAGATCTTGTGAATCAGCTGAACATGTGATGGAAGAGTGTGATGAAAGAATGCACTGTGCATGCAGATGGTTGCAATTCCATTGAATTGGGGATAGTTTAACCAAAATATGCCACAATACCTAGAATTGCCTTGTGTATCCCACACAAAAAGGTTCACTGTTATAAGCTAACTTTCTTGATGAATTTAAGCAAAATTCCCTGGCTTAACTTCCCATGGATAATTTCCGGAAACATACCGGAAATTTACCGGAAAGTTTCCGACCCTTTGCAACCCTAAGTAGCCAGCCTAGGCTACTGCTCATATGTTGCTGTAATAGGCCTACATGTTTCTCCTTTGCATGGTGTTTTGTTGCATGTTTTTTGGGGGGGGTTATTCATTGTCAAGCTTTAAAAACTGAAGCCAGACTGCAACATTTTAGTACCCTAGCTATGACTGTGATATGTGTCTGTACACTTTCCCTCCACTGCGCGAAGTAAACGAGACACACGAAGCAGGGCAATTGACTTTGAATTCACAGATGCCAGCGCCTCATCGGGCTGTTATTTCATAAAGTAGATAACTCATTTATACTTGCTTGTGTCCTATTGTCCTTTAGTAGTAATTTATACCCACATGTGAATCCTTTATCTTATTGGTATTTATTATGGATCCACATTAGCTGCCAACCAAGATGATATTTTCTGTAGGCTACGGCAATGACCTGTTGGAACCGAAACTTGGCATGGACATTTAGCCACAACACCTTTAAACATTGCAGTCTGGTAGAAGATTTGGTCAGTGATGATATAATACAGTGCACTGGCTGGCTCGTGTGTGTATGGGTCTAGAAAGAAAGGTGTGTCTGTGTGTGTGTGTGGCAATGCACTGCCATTTGGCATGCAGCACGTTGGCAGTGCTTGCTGTGACTTGTAGTGCAGTGCAACGCGGGCGGTATGGAAGCGGGCCAAAAATAAATTGACAACCTAAATCATTCGGCGGGCCACATAGTAATGTGTCACTGGCCAGATCCGGCCCGCGGGCCTTGAGTTTGACACTTGTGGTCTAAATCTATTGTCTATATGTCTATGGCTGGACTGTGTGATGGAGTTCGAATGGTGATCTGTGTGCATTTTGTGTCAGTGAGTTTGGAGAAACTGGGTG
>NC_036860.1:10140707-10237104 GCF_002910315.2 Salvelinus sp. IW2-2015
AGAGAGATCCTCTTGACACCAGAGAAGGCGAATGAAGTGGTGTTTCTGGTCATAGGGTCATGACCATATTATAGGCAGAGCGTTGAAGCGAGCATAGACTTCTTGCATTCTACTTCTTGGTCAGGAAAGTGCTGTCAAATGACTTGTGTATCACTCAGAGACAAAATTGAAACGTTTTAGAAACTAGAGATTGTTTTCTTTCCAATGTATTATTTATATGCATATAGTAAGAGCAATAATTGAATAAGAGGCAGTTTAATCTGTAGAGCAATTATGCTAATGGGAAAATAGCACCCCTGTATTCTCAAGAAGTTAACACAGTGTCAAAAGAAGGGCCAGAAGTATATACAGAATAGTGTGTCTGCGTAGAGAGGATCAGAGAATCACCAGCAGCAAGGCGACATCATTGATGTATACAGAGAAGAGAGTCGGTCCAAGAATTGAACCCTGTGGCACGCCCCATAGAGACTGCAGAGGCCGGACAACAGACCCTCCGATTTGACACACTGAACTCGATCAGAGAAGTAGTTGGTGAACCAGGCGAGGCAATCATTAGAGAAACCAAGGCTGTCGAGTCTGCGATGAGGATGTGGTGATTGACAGAGTCAAAAGCCTTGCCAGGTCAATGAATACGGCTGCACAGTATTGTTTCCTATCGATGGCAGTTAAGATATCGTTTATGACTTGAGCGTGGCTGAGGGACCCATGACCAGCTCTGAAACCAGATTGCATAGCGGAGAAGTATGGTGGGATTCGAAATGGTCGGTAATCTGTTTGTTGACTTGGCATTCGAAGACCTTAGAAAGGCAGGTAGATAGATATAGGTCTTTAGCTGTTAGGGTCAAGAGTGTCCCCCCCTTTGAAGAGGGGGATAACGCAGCTGCTTTCCATCTTTGGGAATCTCAGACGACACGAAAGAGAGGTTGAAAGGCTAGTATAGGGGTGGCAACAATTTCAGCAGATAGTTTTAGAAAGAAAGGGTCCAGATTATCTAGCCGGCTGATTTGTAAGGGTCCAGATTTTGCAGCTCTTTCAGAACATCAGCTGACTGTATTTGGGATGAGATGAGATGAGTAATGCAAGATATGTAAACATTATTAAAGTGGCATTATAAAAGTGACTAGTGATCCACTAGTGTAGTCGCGATCTGATTACCTATAACTACAAACATAGTTATGTTTTTTAAATATCTTTTTTTTACAAATGTATTAAAACCTGTCTAGCCCAGCGTTCCGCTAGCGCACATATGTCAGAGTCAAGGCCCGGGGCACATCGGCCGCGAGAAGGTTTTTTACGGCCCCTGGGATGATCTTGATTATTATTAGAACCGGCCCGCAGACGCAGCAAGCCGGCAGCCGCAGATCTTTTACACGCACCAATACTACATTTCCCACAATGCAACGGTGACGCACCGAGCAGTAGGCTGCTTCATTTCAATATTATTGGCACAGCAGTCGTCAGCATCACAGTAAATTAACTTTCAGATACCCATCAAAATGGCAAAACGGAAGGTGGACACTGAGAACCGGGGTTTCAAACAAGGTGGGAGTCGGAGTATATGTTCACGGAGGTAGCTGGAAAACCTGTGTGTCTTCTGTGTGAGAAAGTGTGGCGTACTGAAAGAGTATAATCTGAGACGACATTATGAAACGAACACGCGGACAAAAACAAGATATGGACATGGAACAAAGGCTACAAAGCGGAGGAATTAAACGAGGCCTCAAATCTCGACAGGCTCTGTTCAAAAAAGCCAAATCACAAGGCCAGGCTGCTGTCAAGCCAGTTTTATTTTGCAGAAGAGATCGCTAAATCAGCCCGGCCATTTACGGAGGGGGATTTCATCAAAAACTGCATGATTAAAGTTTGTGACGAAGTTTGCCCAGAAAAAAGGCAACTCTTTTTAAATGTGAGTCTGAGCAGAAACACCATTGCCGAGAGAGTAGACCAGTTGTCCATCAATCTAAAAGAGCAGCTTGTGAAAAAGGGAAAAGATTTCATTGCATATTCCTTGGTGTGATGAGAGCACCGACATTTCTGACATTGCCCAGTTGTCAATTTTCATCCGCGGAGTGGACTCCAGCCTAAGCGTGACAGAGGAGTTTTTGGCTTTAGCCTATGCATGGCACAACTACGGGGCATGATTTGTATGAAGAGGTGTCAAGATGTGTAAATGAGATGGAGCTGCCTTGGAAAACTCGTGGGTTTGACAACCGACGGAGCACCTGCGATGTGTGGACACAGGAGGGACTGGTGGCGAAGATACGGGAAAAGATGCAAGGGAAAACGCGACAGGTGAGCTGACAGCTTATCATTGTATCATACACCAGAAGCGTTGTGCGGTAAAGCCTTGAAAATGGAGCATGTAATGAGCATATCACGCGCACAGTTAATTTTATCAGAGCCAGGTTTGAATCACCGCCAGTTCAAGGCATTTCTGACGGAGTTAGAAACGGAGCATGGTGATTTGCCTTATCACACAGAGGTGCGATGGCTAAGCCAGGGAAAAGTGCTTCAAAGATGTTTCGAGCTTCGTGAGGAGATTTGTCTGTTCTTGGACAGCAAAGGGAAAGACACAACACAACTCCGAGACGAAATGTTTCTGTGTGAAATGGCTTTCTGTGTGACATTACGAGTCATCTGAATGCAATGAACTTGCAGCTGCAGGGTCGGATCATGTCATCTCTGATATGTACAGTACAGTGAAGGCATTTAAAACCAAACTGACTCTTGTGGGAGACGCAGATGCGGAAGAAAATTTGAGCCACTTTCCAAGCTGCCAGACCATGAAAGAGAAGCTCTCTACCAGTGCGTTCCGAGCGCACAGTTGGCTGATAAAATAGGTATGCTTGCCGCTGACTTTCGACGCCGATTTGCTGACTTTGAAGCCAAAAAAAGCAGGTTGGAACTGCTCGGTAACCCCATTTGCTGTTGACGTGGAAGCTCACCACCAAACTCCAAATGGAGTTGATTGACCTCCAATGCAATGATGCACTGAGGGCAAAATATGCGGCAGTGGGTGCTGCGGAGTTCGCCCGTTTCCTCCCCGACACAATGCCCCAGCTGCGCATCCAGGCTGCTCAAACGTTGTCTATGTTTGGCAGCACATACCTGTGTGAACAACTGTTTTCTTTGCATGAACCTGAACAAAACATCACACAGAAGTCGACTTACTGCTGACACCTCCACTCAATTCTGAGTTTCCTCAGCTCAGAGCCTTACCCGAACATTGATGAACTTGTGGAAAAGATGGGACACCACCAAGTATCACCCTCAACCTAAACAAGTGAACATTACTGTGCATCACATATTTAGAGTTTTTACTCAGTTCAAGTTTAAAAGTTAACAGTTTAATATTTGTTTTCACTGCATGTTACTTCTCCTTAAACAAAGTGTTGTTTTTGATTATAGATTTTTGCACTTTATTTTATTGTATTTCAATCCAATTATATTTTAAAAAATATTTAGTTGAGTGGATGATTAGAAAATTGCTATTATTGTTTTTTTTCTTTGAAGTAAATTTAGCCCACTTTTGCTAAAATAGAAAATATAGGCTACTGATGGTGCCTTGAATACCGGTTTCTTTCATTTAATGTTCATGTTATGGGGATTTTTATATAAAGGAAATTTGTCTTTTGTGTGTCTGTTGAAAATTAAAGATTACTGACAGAGCCATAAGAAAATATTGCTTTATTATCTGATCATATTGGAATATTTTGTTAGGTTTTCAGTAGGTTCAATTAGGTCACTAGACTATATGCGTCATTTAAAATTTTTTCAATGAACATTCGAACAGTCGGCCCTCGGCTTGTAGCTAAATTTTTATTTGGCCCTCCGTCCATTTGACTTTGACACCCCTGCGCTAGCGGAACACCTCCCACATTCCACTGAAAAGGCAGAGCGCGAAATTCAAAAAATATTTTTGAGAAATATTTAACTTTCACACATTAACAAGTCCAATACAGCAAATGAAAGATACACATCTTGTGAATCCAGTCAACATGTCCGATTTTTAAAATGTTTTACAGCGAAAACACCACATATATTTATGTTAGCTCACCACCAAATACAAAAAAGCACAGACATTTTCACAGCACAGGTAGCATGCACGAAACCAACCAAACTAACCAAGAACCAACCAAACTAACCAAGAAACAACTTCATCAGATGACAGTCCTATACATGTTACACAATAAATCTATGTTTTATTCGAAAATGTGCATAATTTGAGTATAAATCAGTTTTACATTGCAGCTACATCACAGCTACCATCAAAAATAGCACCGAAGCAGCCAGAGTAATTATAGAGACCAACGTGAAATACGTAAATACTCATCATAAAACATTTCTGAAAAATACATGGTGTACAGCAAATTAAAAACAAACATCTTGTGAATCCAGCCAATATTTCCGATTTTTTAAGTGTTTTACGCGAAAACACAATATAGCATTATATTAGCTTACTACAATAGCCTACCACACAACCGCATTCATTCATCAAGGCACGTTAGCGATAGCAATAGGCACGTTAGCGATAGCGAATAAACCAGCAAAATATATTAATTTTCCAGCTACCTAACCTTCATAAACCTTGACAGTCCTATAACATCATATTACACAATACATATATGGTTTGTTCGAAAATGTGCATATTTAGAGCTGAAATCCGTGGTTACACATTCTGAAAACTTAGCATCTTTTTCCCAGAATGTTCGGATATTTTTCTGACACTCACCTATTCTGACCAAATAACTATTCATAATCTTTACTAAAAAATACATGTTGTATAGGAAATGATAGATACACTAGTTCTTAATGCAATCGCCGTGTTAGAATTCTAAAAAGAACTTCATTACGATATGCAGCTTACGTTATTGCGAGAGAGCCCCCAAAATCTGGGCGCTAACTAGAAGTAAACATGTTCGACAGATATATGAAATACCATCATAAATGGGTTCTACTTTTTGATGATCTTCCATCAGAATGTTGTACAAGGGGTCCTTTGTCCAGAACAATCGTTGTTTGGTTTTAGAATGGCATTTTTCCCTCTCGAATGAGCAAGCAAAACTAGCTAAGTGGCGCTAAGCTCTCCTTCGTCACCAAACGCAAAGAACGCAACACGCCTAACGTCCCGAAGAAATTTCAATAATCTAATAAAACTATATTGAAAAAACATACTTCACGATGATATTATTACATTTATCAAATAAAATCAAAGCCAGAGATATAACACGTCTATAACGAATGCTTTTCAGAAGCCAATACTGGTGACCTTTATGCGCTTCCTGAACAAAGGAATTCTGGGGTCATGTCATTCCAAGCTGTCTCTTTTCACCATAGAAAGAGCTAGAGACCCCATTTCACCTCTCACAGCCTATTGACTTCTAGTGGAAGGTGTATGAAGTGCATGTATACTAATAGAATTCAAGCAAACGATTAGGGAGGCCCTGGAACAGAGCCTGGATTTCAGATTTTTCACTTTCTGACAGGAAGTTTGCTGCGAAATGAGTTCTGTTTTACTCACAGATATAATTCAAACGGTTTTAGAAACTTGAGAGTGTTTTCTATCCAATAGTAATAATAATATGCATATTGTACAAGCAAGAATAGAGTACGAGGCCGTTTAAATTGGGCACGATTTTCCCCCAAAGTGAAAATAGCGCCTTCTATCCTCAACAGGTTAACTGAAGTTCAAAGATAGCTGGATAGCATAAATTCAGAGGGTATGGGGGGACTTGAGATTGAAAAAGCATCCAGATTTGTTTTTACACAGTCCACGAACAGACAAGCTGCAAGGGACTTGTCAGGAGATCTTGTTCCAATAGGTCAAGGACTGAGCTTCTGCCACTTTGGCATTGAAAGTGGTCAGGATCTCACCAAGGACTTCCTTGGTACTGGTGTCAAGGTCACTCTGGCTTACCTGAGAGTCACTCTGACTTCTGTGGAGGTCCTCAATGTCCTCAGAGCTGAACTGAAGAGCTTCTTGGTCTGAAAATTAAGCTGAATCCTTTCCAATGGTGGTTGACCCATTGCTGAAAAAATCTGAAAGGATGCTCTGCATGTTGTTCCACATTTGACATGTTGTTCCACAATATTTTCTGTTTCTTGGTACGATGTACACTTTGCAAGTTACTAATTTCAGATCCATTGGAGGATGTGCATCTCTGTGTGCTTACTGGCCGATCTATATCAGCCTACTTCATGTTATCACCAGCTTCAATGGGCTGTACGATGTTATCCACATCCGCCACCTATGTGTGAATGATTTTAGATGCCTCTGAATCAACATTCACAGAAAACACACAGACAGTGTCTTTTACCGTGGTGGGCATCTTGGTCTGGCTAGCGGCTTTGCTGCAGGGCTCTGAGTTCTGAGAGGGTTTTGCAAGATCTAAACTTTTCTCAGATCTTAGGAGTACCTCGCAAACTCCCCCCAGAGCTTTTGTCTGGACTCTCTGACTGGATAGTACGGTTGGGCGATATGCAAATGTTCATATCATCATTCCGTCCTTCTCTCATCCCGAGCTTTACGGCATTACCGGCTAAGTACACAAGGGGGCGCCAAAAAAAGAAAATCCCATTGGGCGTCTACTAGCAGAACGCTAACACAATTAGCGCAAGTAATAACATGTTTTGATGGATGAGGCTAGCTAAATATGCTATCGAGCGCAAACAAAAATAAATAAATTGCGAAAGACAGGCAATCCAACTCATAAAGTTATACATATATAGGTAGAATCTACCGAATGCTATTTCTGTGAGTTTGGACATTTACAAGTGCATGTGAATGAGGGACATTGTGAAAATGTACAAAGTTTTGACGCATGCTTGTCTGAAAGAAGAACAGTGCTGACTCTAGAACAGCATGTGTACACGCTGTGTCTGTGTGGAGTCTGGAGTCACTAGGGCAAGGGGCCTGCCTGCTTTTCTCTGAGAAGAGGGGAGGAGGAGCAGACAGGTCGAGAACATAGAGGAGAAAAAACACAAGGAAATCAAGATAGCAACTGTACAGATTTCTCAAACCCGGCAGAAAGCTAACACCGAGATTTTTTTTACAAATGCATAAGAAATATTTTGCTGATTTGTAAACGCAGATCTAAAATGCTTGTTATTGTAATTTCTGCTCGGCATCAGACAAATTTTGTGCTTCAGTTGCATTCAAGAAAGAGCATTCTATCAGCAGACAGTGCTCTGACTGATGTGTAGCTACTTTTCTCTGGTACTTTTCGGTGTAGCCCAATTTTCTCCAGTAAAATGCAAGATTAACTTTAAGCCAAACATTAGGAAATATAGATGGCTACATTCTTTCTATGAAAAAAACATTAGAAATTTTATGGCCATGCATCGTTTTTGCAAAACATACCTTGCTTTTTCATTGTATGCTCATTTACTTGTATGGCTGCCAGCCAAATAGCATTGCACTTCTGTTGTCATCTGATGAAAATTAAGCTATTTTATGCTGAATGTGTTGCACTAATGTATTTTCTGTGATGGAAAACTAAAGTTGCACATCCCTGATCACTCTGTTGAAGCAAAAAAATACAGTTGACTTTCAATATAAAATGCGACCCCTGTCAATACACAGCTGGACTAGACTACTCCCACTTTCTCCTGATGTGCTATTTACAAACAAACACATGACTGACTCAACTGTTCTGGGGAACTACCGTAAGCTTCATAATGTAAAATAATGTGACAGGTGATATTAAGAACTATATCTGCTTTATCTCCTAACCTATTGCACAAGTTGACTGCAGGTATTTACTTAAAGCTGCAATATGTAACTTTTTGAGCGATCTGACCAAAGTCACATAGAAATGTAAGTTAAAGATCTGTCATTCTCATTGAAAGCAAGTCTAAGAAGCTGTAGATCTGTTCTATGTTCAATATTTCTATGCCTCCCATTCTTAAGTTTAGTTTTTGCGTCTTTTACTTTCGGTTTTGTACACGAGCTTCAAACAGCTGAAAATACAATATTTTCGGTTATGGAATCTATATTTCACAGCGGTTTCGATGGTACAATGATTCTCGACCCTATACTTGCTTCTTTTGTCGCATAAACTGAAATTAGGCTAACTATTCAAATGCTTTGCAACCAGGAAATGGAGGAGCGATTTCTGCATATTGCACCTTTAAAAAGTAGCTACCAATATAAACATATGTAAAAACTTCAAAGAAATAGTTTCAACGGTATTGAAAAACCATCCTATAACTATTTCAAATACCCCAGTATACGGTATACCGCCCAAGCATACTGGATCGTTTCCTGATGCTTGGAATTGGAAGACCCAATGAAGATTTAAGGGCTTTGGTGCTGGTTGCGCTTTCCTGTGGACTCACATCGGATGATAACTCACAAACAGAAAGTGAAAAGTAGTGAAGTCATCCAGCTGGGAGATGAAACTGTCCTGCTACTGGATAGCACTGGGGACTGATGATGCATCTCGACAGGGAAGCATTCTTCCTCCTGGTCTTCAGATTCATTGGAAGTCAGAATCATGCTGAGAACTTCCTTGGTGCAAGCGTCAATCTACATCCTCCACTGGGCTGACCTCTGACAACTGGGCCTCATTCTGGCTAGGTTCTGGTAGATCATGGATGGATGGAGCAACCATTTCAGCAGATTGCAAATGATCCTGTGGCTGTTCAGAGATGACAGATTTGCTCACAACTTTACCATGAGATAAGAGAAGCTGACTTAAAAGAAACAATGTCAGCCTTCAACTGGAGACAAACTTCAGAGAATGTATTTTTTCTAAAAGACTTCAGACCAGGTTGGGGGCCATTGAGTGGATTTGCATTGACCTCTGAAGTGCATTGAATGGATTCTGTTAAAGACTCCATATCATCTACAAAATCCTATATAATCACAGTGGATGTAGAATGAACACGCTGCAGAGAGGTGAGGACTGATGGGGAAGCCGCAGAGTCACGCACATTTGTTAGGCTAGTAAGAGCACTTGACGTCTTAAAGGAATGAGGAGAGCCAGAGTATTGTAATGTTTTGGTGCACCGTAGAGTCAGGGCCTACATTATTGCTGCTGTTTTCTGCTGCAGATGTGTCTTCCAGATCCTTTGGTGATGACAAAATGCAGACTTTTTATGCAAGTTGAAGCAAGTTCTTGCCCCCTGTCTGTTTCCAGATGTGTTGCTGCATCCTCCCATTGTGTCAACAATGACTGCCAGGACCTTACCTGCCATTGATCCAAGGAATGACTCAATGTCTGGATCTGATTCACATGGAGTGATCTTGCCTTTTGGCACTGCCTCTTCAATCTTCTGCATCGTATCAGAGATCACACGCATCAGCTTCTCAGCAACCTCCATGGCATACTGCCCATCACTCATCAGTGGGGAAGAATTCCCTGAAGGTGAATTGGAGATGACTACTAAGAGGGCAGAGTTAAGTTGATGCACAGCTTCCCGCACAAGAGCTCTGGTCAATTCAGGTGAGCTACAAGTCACCCAGTGACTGCAAAGTTGTGTCCTCTGTGACCCAAAGATGTATTTTAGGGGCTCAGTGATGGGAGCCTCTCCTTCATGCGCCCGTTTCAACGAGGCCTAGGAACTTTAAAGCATTGATCTTTGATTAATTCTCTCATTTTACAATGAATTATAATTTCCAAACGGTGTTAATATTTCTGGTTACCATCTCCTTTTCTGGACGTAATAATAATTTAAATGAGGACCGTTTTCTTTCTCTTAGAATTTGTATACAGTGAGTATTTGTATGTGATTTAAGATGATTTGTAAAAAACATTTTACACAGTTGAAAACTTGGGCTCATCAGTACATTTAATTAAAAACGTATGTTAAGAAATGTGATTATAAGTGATAAGAATGTGTGAGATAGACATACACACAAGCCATACAGTAAATACAGTAACCACTGTACATCCACCGGATGTGTACCAAACTCACTAAAAGCGGCAGTAATAAAGCCTCTCTTGAAAAAGCCAAACCTTGACCCAGAAAATATAAAAAACTATCGGCCTATATCGAATCTTCCATTCCTCTCAAAAATCTTTGAAAAAGCTGTTGCGCGGCAACTCACTGCCTTCCTGAAGACAAACAAGGTATACGAAATGCTTCAGTCTGGTTTTAGACCCCATCATAGCACTGAGACTGCACTTGTGAAGGTGGTAAATTACCTTTTAATGGCGTCAGACCGAGGCTCTGCATCTGTCCTCGTGCTCCTAGACCTTAGTGCTGCCTTTGATACCATCGATCACCACATTCTTTTGGAGAGATTGGAAACCCAAATTGGTCTACACGGACAAGTTCTGGCCTGGTTAAGATCTTATCTGTTCGGAAAGATATTCAGTTTGTCTCTGTGAATGGTTTTGTCCTCTGACAAATCAACTGTACATTTCGGTGTTCCTCAAGGTTCCGTTTTAGGACCACTATTGTTTTCACTATATATTTTACCATCTTGAGGATGTCATTCGAAAACATAATGTTAACTTTCACTGCTATGCGGATGACACACAGCTGTACATTTCAATGAAACATGGTGAAGCCCCAAAATTGCCCTCGCTAGAAGCCTGTGATTCAGACATAAGGAAGTGGATGGCTGAAAACGTTCTACTTTTAAAACTCGGACAAAACAGAGATGCTTTTTCTAGGTCCCAAAAACACAAAGAGATCTTCTGTTGAATCTGACAATTAATCTTGATGGTTGTAAAGTCGTCTCAATAAAACTGTGAAGGACCTCGGCGTTACTCTGGACCCTGATCTCTCTTTTGACGAACATATCAAGACTGTTTCAAGGACAGCTTTTTTCCATCTACGTAACATTGCAAAAATCAGAAACTTTCTGTCCAAAAATGATGCAGAAAAATGTATCCATGCTTTGTTACTTCTAGGTTAGACTACTGCAATGCTCTACTTTCCGGCTAACCGGATAAAGCACTAAATAAACTTCAGTTAGTGCTAAATACGGCTGCTAGAATCCTGACTAGAACCAAACAATTTGATATTTTACTCCAGTGCTAGCCTCCCTACACTGGCTTCCTGTTAAGGTAAGGGCTGATTCAAGGTTTTACTGCTAACCTACAAAGCATTACATGGGCTTGCTCCTACCTATCTTTCCGATTTGGTCCTGCCGTACATACCTACACGTACGCTACGGTCACAAGACGCAGGCCTCCTAATTGTCCCTAGAATTTCTAAGCAAACAGCTGGAGGCAGGGCTTTCTCCTATAGATCTCCATTTTTATGGAATGGTCTGCCTACCCATGTGAGAGACGCAGACTCGGTCTCAACTTTTTAAGTCTTTACTGAAGACTCATCTCTTCAGTGGGTCATATGATTGAGTGTAGTCTGGCCCAGGAGTGTGAAGGTGAACGAAAAGGCTCTGAGCAACGAACCGCCCTTGCTGTCTCTGCCTGGCCGGTTCCCCTCTCTCCACTGGGATTCTCTGCCTCTAACCCTATTACAGGGGCTGAGTCACTGGCTTACTGGTGCTCTTTCATGCCGTCCCTAGGAGGGGTGCGTCACTTGAGTGGGTTGAGTCACTGACGTGATCTTCCTGTCTGGGTTGCGCCCCCCCCTTGGGTTGTGCCGTGGCGGAGATCTTTTTGTGGCTATACTCGGCCTTGTCTCAGGATGTAAGTTGGTGGTTTGAAGATATCCCTCTAGTGGTGTGGGGGCTGTGCTTTGGCAAAGTGGGTGGGGTTATATCCTTCCTGTTTGGCCCTGTCCGGGGGTATCATCGGATGGGGCCACAGTGTCTCCTGACCCCTCCTGTCTCAGCCTCCAGTATTTATGCTGCATTAGTTTATGTGTCGGGGGCTAGGGTCAGTTTGTTATATCTGGAGTACTTCTCCTGTCTTATCCGGTGTCCTGTGTGAATTTAAGTATGCTCTCTCTAATTCTCTTTTCTCTCTCTCGGAGGACCTGAGCCCTAGGACCATGCCTCAGGACTACCTGCATGATGACTCCTTGCTGTCCCCAGTCCATCTGGCCGTGCTGCTGCTCCAGTTTCAACTGTTCTGCCTGCGGCATTGGAACCCTGACCTGGTCACCAGACGTGCTACCTGCCCCAGACCTGCTGTTTTTCAACTCTCTAGAGACTGCAGAGCGGGTAGAGATACTCTTAATGATCGGGTATGAAAAGCCAACTGACATTTACTCCTGAGGTGCTGACTTGCTGCACCCTCGACAACTACTGTGATTATTATTATTTGACCATGCTGGTCATTTATGAACATTTGAACATCTTGGCATGTTCTGTTATAATCTCCACCTGGCACAGCCAGAAGAGGACTGGCCACCCCTCATAGCCTGGTTCTTCTCTAGTTTCTTCCTAGGTTTTGGCCCTTTTCACTAAGGGAAGAGTTCCCTTGACTGCCACCTTTATATCAAATGCTTGCTTCAACTTTGCGAATTTGTGCTTCGCTGTTGGAGGGTGTTTAGGCTGGGTTTCTGTACAGCACTTTGAGATATCAGCTGATGTAAGAAGGGCTATATAAATACATTTGATTTGATTTGATAAAGGTATGGAAGTGGGTTTGTGGGACCTATAAGCAGTGTGCATCGGTGCCACCCTTTCACATCTCCCTGGACAGGTGGTTGAAGTTCTGCATCAAGCCCACCCTCTTCTGCTAAAAAGCAGCCTCCTGTTCCTCAAAGTTTCGGTCAAGCTGAAGAACGTGTGCAAGGGCTGGCAGGAGAATGTGTAATCCTATCACAGAAACCATTTATCTTTGGCAGAGTCTGCCAAACTGCACTCTGGTCATCTGTGTTAAACAAAAATAGTGCATAATATGTTTTTCGAAGTTGTGATGTCAAATGTTTTATATAATGAACAAAGTAACATTGGTCTACTATTTAACTCCTACATCCAATGCTCTGTCAGAGTTGTCTTATCAATGAATTAAACGCTGACAGATTAACCTACAGGGTCTTTCTTCCATGATTTCATGGATCATTTTCCATTGCCTGATGAAGAAAAACATAACATTTGCATTCATATAGCATTTTTTCAGAATACTTACAAATGTAGGGTCTTAATTTGATCACCCCGTTGCAGGAGAACTTTGCAGGACATTTAATACTTGTAGTGTATTTAAGTTTTAAAAAGGCTTCTGAAGTTTGTAATTTCCACTTGAACATTTCTGACTTGATATTCCCATATAATTTTTTTTATCAACCCTTACAAAAATGTCCATTAATTATAATTCACATAATAATTCAAATTTCCTGTAGCTGCAGGATGATTTTCCTGCTGGAGCACACTGGCTCAATTTAAGATCCTACATCTGTAGATCTGGTGAAGAGATCAATTGAATTCAATCGAAACAATGGAAATGCCATGTCAGGTGCAGGTGGCCTCTGACGTCATCGTTATCACTGGTTGCAGCAGAGCACTTGTCCAAGTAAAAAAAGAACATCCACAATGCACCTAGTTATTTATCACCAGTAGCTAGCCTAACCATAGAGCCTACCAATATTGTAATAGTTTTATGGCATAACATATTATTTCTATAAATTAATTCACTCAATCAGGTTAGCCAGCCTTGCATATAGCCTATACTTTTGAAACCACACGCCTATTTCAAGATGCCTACCTTTGTTTCATTCATATTTGATCAACCATGTGCTGGCCATGTGCTGCCCTGTGGCTTAGAGACCATTGCATTGACCTATATGTGCAAGACTCAGGACAGCTTATTTTTCAAATATATAGGATCCTGTCACGCCCTGACCATAGTTTGCTTTGTATGTTTTATGTTTTGGTTGGTCAGGGTGTGATCTGTGTGGGCATTCTATGTTGTATGTCTGGTTTGTATATTTCTATGTGTTTGGCCTGATATGGTTCTCAATCAGAGACAGGTGTTTTGCGTTGTCTCTGATTGGGAACAATATTTAGGTAGCCTGTTTTGTGTTGTGGGTTATTGTCTATGTTATGTTGCATGTTAGCACATTGTTTATATAGCGGTCACGTTCGTCTTATTCGTTTTGTTTTGTAAGTTTGTTTAAGTGTTCTTCATTAAAAGATAGAAGAATGTATTCAAACCACGCTGTGCTTTGGTCCGCTTCTTACGACGATCGTGACAGATCCCCTGTAAAGGGATTCATTTTGATGATGAATGGCATCTAATCTTTCAGAACTAAATTGAGTGCATACAATTTGAAAAATAAACCATTTAAGAAAGTAATGCCCCTTGCAGTGATGTTTTGGTGCTAGGCCTACTGTAGTACACGAGCCTTTCCCCTCACCACACCAAAGAGTATAACAAAATCATAGTCATTCATACCTTATTATCATGCTTGTCAAACAGGTTGGGACAGAAAGGCAAACTCCTGATTTTGGATATCTCCATCAAACCGAAATAACAGCTGTGGGCTAGATGCAGTGATTCAGGTACTGTATGAGGAAAGGGATACACACGTTGCAAATCAATATGTAGGTAGAGGATTGGTTAAATGTAGGCCTATCCAATATGGGAAAACGACCTAACTCTCCAACCTGTGTGCTTGTGTCTTTCGGGTTAGTTGGGATCAAAGCAGAAGATGTATTTCTGTGGACTGCAAGGATTATGGATCAATAAAATATTCTTCCTTTTCTATTACCATATTCCTTCAACCTATTCAACCCTTTTCAGATCTGCATGGCAGTCTAAGTGTAGGGCAGAGGTGCTAGCAAACATTAGGGGCTATGAGGTGCAATTTGGAACTCAGTAAATTCGTTTTATAAAATAAAATAATTATTTTTCCAATTAGTTTAAGTGCACAATTCAATATGTATTGCTGAAGCGTTACAGACAGCGCGCTAGAAATGTAAAGGTAATGTCCAATTGAGTCAAAATCTACAGCATTTACCGTGAATGCAGTCTCCACTAACGGGGAACATTGCCTTTAAATTTCAATCAGACGTTTCCAAACACAGTTTTTTTTTTATGCAAGTAAAGTCATATCATATATTTGTTATTAAATCACAACTGCTGTGATGGAAACAGGAAGTTTCGGTGTAATTTTTGACATGCCAACAGATAATTTGTTCGTTCAACATGGTAGGATATTTTTGTGTCGGTAAAATTAATTATGCAGTTAACGGCGGTGGAAACGCCTTTATGCGTAAATATTGATATACAGTGCATTCGGAAAGTATTCAGACCCCTTGACTTTTTACACATTTTGTTACCTTACAGCCTTATTCTAAAATGTATTAAATTGTTTCCCCCCCCTCGTCAATCTACACACAATACCCCATAATGACTAAGCAAAAGCAGGTATTTAGATTTTTAAAAATATATATACGTATATAAGGTATTTAAAAATATATATTATAATAATCTAAAGACGTGTTTTTGCTTTGTCATTATGGGGTACTGTGTGTAGATTGATGCGGGGAAACAATAATTGTATCCATTTTATAATAAGCCTGTAACTTAACAAAATGTGGAAAAAGGGAAGGGGTCTGAATGCTTTCCGAATGCACTGTAAAAATAAAATGTTATTGGTCACGTACACATAGTTAGCAGATGTTATTGCGACTGTAGTGAAATGCTTGTGCCTCTTGTTTCTCTTGCTCAGCCCAGTCAAAACTGTTCGCTGCTCTGGCACCCCAATGGTGGAACAAACTCCCTCACGACGCCAGGTCAGCGGAGTCAATCACCACCTTCCGGAGACACCTGAAACCCCACCTCTTTAAGGAATACCTAGGATAGGATAAAGTAATCCTTCTAACCCCCCCCCCCCCTTAAAAGAGTTAGATGCACTATTGTAAAGTGGTTGTTCCACTGGATATCATAAGGTGAATGCACCAATTTGTAAGTCGCTCTGGATAAGAGCGTCTGCTAAATGACTTAAATGTAATGTAAATGTAATGTTTCTGACAGTGCAGCAATATCTAACATGTAATCTAACAATTCCACGACAACTACCTAAAACACAGTATATACATATGAGATGAGTAATGCAAGATATGTAAACATTATTAAAGTGCCATTATTAAAGTGCCTAGTTATCCATTTATTAAAGTGGCCAATAATTTCAAGTCTGTATGTAGGCAGCAAAGGCCCTCCCTGGTCTTTGTAGTTAAATCTGTGCTTGAATTTTAGTACTTGACTGACGGACCTTACAGATGTTGTATGTATGGGGGAAAGAGGAAGTTGTAGATATTCAAAAATCATGTCAACCACTATTATTTCACACAGAGTGAGTCTATATAACGCATTATGTGATTTCTATTACAATTAAATCTATTTCAATCCAACTTTGTAAATAAAAAACATGAGCTGGCACACACCCAGAAAAAAATATTTTATGTAGAGGTGCTGACTAACGGCGAATAAACTATAAGCTATAAAATAAAGAGAGTCGCACAGTCCATATATAAACTCCCAGTCTTTTATTGGGAAAAACGTTGTAACACAACAAAATGTGAAAGGCACTGTATCTGAATGACACCAGTTGTGTTGGGCAGGGCAGAGATGTAGGTCTCTGCAACTGCTTGGAGACGACGGAAAGGAATTGGGGATCTGGAACCCAAGATGACTGCCCTTGATTGGCTGACCCCAAGGTCTGTTAATAAGGCACCTGGTCCCTAGCAAACAATCTACAGAGTTTGTCTCTGAGAGAGGGCTGTGAGATGGTGTGCCAAGAGTCATCGGCAGGTAATTCTGTAGCACCATTTGTACAGCCGAAATTTGTATGATGGTGATGGCTTGGGTCAGTTCCATTGAGTGTCTGGTTTTAATCATATGGATTTAGTTTGATGTTTCTCTGATAATCCATGGAAAAGTTATAGCAGATAAGAGATTTAAATGCAATTTGTGATCAATTATTTCTTTAAAATGAATACTTCACTTTTTATGCAAATCAAAGGTTGTAGAAGTAGGCCAGATGTTTTTAGAATAATGTGCAATTGTTTTGATGTTTAAATAACGAGGTTTCCATCCAACCACTTCATGCGGATTAATTACCTGATGACTGAAAAAAGTCACGACTGGGCTGATGAAAATAGGACATGCCGGTACAATTTGATGAATGCAGACTGACAATTTGTTCTTTCGACAGGGTGGGATTTTTTTTGTGTCGTAAAATTAATTATGCGAAACAATTGCGGTGGAAACGCCTTTATGCGCAAACATTGATATAGTAGCCATCATATCGACGTAAACTTGGAGTCACGCGAAGATATGTTGTGTTGTCTTCCCACTACGACTCGGGAAACCATGCAGTTTATTAGGCTACAGTACATATTAAATAAATTAGGATGAACTTCAGTTAAAAGGTTATAATTGTTTTAAAATACAAAATATAAACAATTTAATTGATGGAATTAACCACGTCACTGGGAAACTCAAGGACCCTAGAAATCGCACATTCACTTGTTCTTTGAATGTAAATTTGTGTCAGAATTTTGGGAAAAACTTGCAAAGTACTTATTTACCATTATGAACACTGCCTATAATTTTAACATAAAAGATATAATATGTTACTATTGCAATGATAACAAAACCACTGAAATGATTGTTATTTTTTAAATTCTTGTTGCCAAATACTTTATACACAAACAAAAATTCCAAAATTCTATACCAAAATTACCAATTTTTCTGATTGAATTTAATTATCTTATTAAAACACTAACCCTAGTGAATAACAAGAATAACACCTGCATGAATCATTATAATAAGATATTTTCAGAGTGAATTTAATTGCACTTAAATTGTTTATTTTTTGTATTTTTTGTATTTTTATATTTTTTGTATGTTTGAGCATTGTTAATACCTCTCTTTGGCTTGCTAGACATGTTTGATGTAGCAATGTAAGTTGATTTTTTTATTATGAATAAAATACATAAAAAAAATATTAAAAAAAGATCGCACATTCACCCCAGTCAAAAAATATATATATATATTCTTCGTAGTGATCAGAGGGGCATGGACATTGTCAACGTTTAAATAGGCTAACGTTGAATGTCTGATATAAAACGTACTTTACCTCGGTGAATCACCGTTACAACTGGAGTTGGGGTGATAAACTAGAATGGACCCTCATTTTATGAATCTGAGTGGTGTCTATGGCAACCACATTGACGAGAGTAACCACGCCTTTTGAGTACCCTCCTTCTGTCGTCTACACTAGTTAATTCCCTCTGCCTGAAACCTGTCTGTCAGTAATATTTTTTAGGCTTGTTGGAGTGTAGAAGCAGTTAAGTTACTTAGCTAGTTAAACGACCTGTATTAGCCAGCAAACATGGCTAAAGTTAACAGTGGTACCTCCAGTTGTAGAGTCATGGTAATGGCTGGTAAATACTTGACGAACCCCTCACCGGGGCTTGTCCCGAGCACATGTCACCAGCGAATGTTAAAACTTCAGCGACGCTTGGCGAGTTCAAAGGCGGCCGGCCAGGGAGGCAAAACCCCGGCGTTGGCCCAGCAAGAGTTCCCTAACTCTTTCTCAGCCTCTGACCGCCACGTTCTGTCAAACCGCACATTAATTTATCGGGATGTGAAAGCGTTTCTCAATGAAATTGGTGGAGACCCTCGAGAAGCTCGGTACTGGTTGACCCAATTTCAGAGAGCCAGTTTGGCACAAGCGCCAGCATTTGCAGTGCTCGAGGTAAGTGGCTAACAAGCTAGGCTAATGACAGCGTAACTTGCAAAAAAATTATAGGGGAACAATGAATGAATGAATGAATGAATGAATGAAATGAACTGTCAAACGGAATAGCTCGTTCGTTACCAAGTGATTGAAGCGAACTAATAATTGATGTGTACAACTGTCAGATAATCTTTATAGCTAGTTACTGCCTGGTATCAGTCCAATAAGCTTGGCTAAATAGCTCATAACCTATCCAATTGCCTATTCTAATTATGCTATAGCTAACTGTTACTAGTAGCGTGTGGCTCATAGGCAAATATCATATCCTATGTTTAATGTTCTGCGCAATGCTCATGTGCTACACAACCCTAAGAAACAATAGTCGCTAACAAAAATCGCTGGAGCTGCATAGCTTTATGGGCAGGAGGAGTGTATCGCTTGCATCTAATTCTTGACATTGTGAGGTGACTGTAGATCAAGAACAGGATAGGTTCACCAGTCAGCCACTTTTAGAGCAGGCGTGGCCAACCCTCCTGAAGTGCTGGGTGTGCTGCCTGCAGGCTTTTGTTCTAGCCCTGCTTGAACACCTTATTCTAATCAGCCACACATCAGGACCATGATTACTGATTCAAGTGTGTTAGAGTATATCTGGAATAAGACTGCGCATCAGAGCGGGTACTGGACATTCTGCCAATAATAATCAAATTGACTCCTCTACTAGAATAGTCCCAATAATCAAAATTATGTCTAAAATGTGTTTTCCAGATGTTGAAATCAGGTTCATTTTCGGTTCTGAATGAAAGTTTAAAATATGTCATTTATATCAGCTACCCAAATTTATCAGGAGGAATTATTCTGAGCCTATTTGCAATGTGTTTACACAGCGGGAAATGCAGAATAATTTTATTTTTCACTATGATCAGCTTGTAAAAAAATGTAAGGCTACAAACTTGAAGCCACTGATCATGACAATTTAGCCCACTGGATGCAACTCCTGGATAGCAGTTGTGAGTAGCTGGGAGTTTTTCCTAGCCTCCATACTTCTACATCTGCATTGCTTGCTGTTTGAGGTTTTAGGCTGGGTTTCTGTATAGCACTTTGTGACATCTGCTGATGTAAAAAGGACTTTATAAAACCATTTGATTGTTGATTCCATAGTGTCCATTTTACTTTGACCTGTCCTGTTTTTAGGATATGTTTAACATGTCAGAGCATTTTATTTTTGAATGGGTACCATTTAGGTTGGGCTATTTGATCGGAGAAACCTGGATGATGTAAAAAGTTTCCATCTCATTACATTGCCATACATTATTTATCTCCAGCCTGTAGGCTACAGAAAAGGCCACATACTCTTTCTACCACAGGCTATATCTGTTACATGATTTGTGTTAGATCATTTTTAGGGACAGAATGTTGGTGCGCTGCAGCAATGTCCAACAGCACCCTGGAGAGGTGCACTGGGAATGGACAAGATAAATATTTTGCATCCCTGCCTTTGACAAAGTAGGCACTGCTTATCACAGGGTGGCATCAGCGCTCACCTAAAAAGCCCATATGCCACTTGAGAGAAATTGTCATTGTTTTTGGGCAGAATTATGTAATGTTTTATGTGTTGTTGGAGGTGCATCTTGGTCAGTTAGGATCAGAAAATGCCGCCATAGTTAATCTGCCGCCTTATCCTGCCTAATGAGCAGTCCGGCCCTGCTACATGCCCAGTAGCTCTCATCATGGAAGGTTTTGGGGTAGTTCGAGAGCCGGATTATTATTATTATTAATATTTAATAAAAGACAAGCAAACGCTTGGTAATCCTTCCGTGGGAGGATGGCAGACAAATTAAGAAAGTGGAGCATATTCTGGGTAAATATGGAGTGGGGGGATTGCACAAGCCTTCTGGAAGATCTGGAGAAGATAGCGGATCAGGAGGAAATTGGATTGTTTTGAGGGAATATAGAATTGAGGATCGCACAAGTTTTGCTAGAGAAAGAAAGTGAACATGAAGGGAGTGAGGGTGAATTAATTGTGGTGGCAGGTGCAGTGATGACCACCAAGAAGGAGCTGAGTGTAGAGGGAAGCAGTGTGGTGAGAGAGGTTGGTGTCAAGTGCGAAAAGAGGGATACGTGCTCTAGTAGCTCAGAGATGGAACCTGACGAGAGTATGGATGTAGTACCTGCAGTGAGGACTGCAGAGTTTGTGCGTCATCCCGAGGATGAAAAGGATGATTCTGGCCCAGTGGGAGTGAGATTTGTGGAGAGAATGGATCATTGCATTTTGGCTGATCCATATGTGGTGTCAGGTTGGGTGGAGAAGAGGTTGGGGACTGTTGAGTTGCTGAGATTAACTGAGTGGACTAGTGGTGATTTGTGTTTCTTCAGGGAGCGGGTGCTCCGGATCACGCGATTAGGGACAAGAAATGTGACTTGCTTTGCTCTCCAGAGCAGGGTGCCGTTGAAAGGAGTGATAACGGGGAGGCATTAAGTGTTAAGGGGGATCAGTTGAAATGGAAGATTCCTGTTGTCTGCGATGCCAGCCGTTTGGTGCGACGCAGATCCAGAGGAGAGCGTGGGGAAACAGAGAAGACTCAGTCTTGCTGAGTTTTGATGCAGTCTTTGCCAGATAAGGTCAAGTTAGGAAGTGTAAGGTATCCCGTGAGAGGTTCTTGAGGTTGCCATGGTCATAGTAGTACAGAAAGTGTGGTATGCAGAAGTAGTAGAGGAAGATGGTTACAGGGTGAGGGATCCTGAGAGGATTCTTGTGAGTAAGCAGAGACCAATAGAGAGGAATGGGAATAATGTGTTTCAGTAAGGTGGGTTTCTTAGCATTCATAGCCACGGTTGTCAATTGTACTGCAGAAATGGATTGGGATTCACAGAAAATAAAGATTGAGGCGGCAGGGAGGTACTTGGGATTGCAAAGATTTACCTTTTCCCATATTTTATTATTACCGTATCAATAATGTAATGTAGATGGGCTGTGACTGGCCTCACACACCAATACAGTAGGTGGCGGTGTATGCGCTTAAAAGTTGGATGCGATCAGCCAATCCGAAAGAAGAAGAAACTCGTCATGGTTGGCCCCTTATGAGTTTTGATAAATTATTGATATTTAGCACTTGTTCACTGTCATTTGAAATCTATCTTCATGTCAGGTGGACAAATCTGTATTCGAGAGCCGAGAGATGCTGCAGAGTCTGGCGTTTGGGCTCTCGTTCCTGCAGCGAATGGACATGAAGCCAGTGGTGGTGATGGGACTGTCACGGACTGAGGATGACGACGCCCCAGACGGGTTTACTTACAACTCCAGGGCTGATATCGTTCAGCGGTGCCAGACCCTAACAGAGGTCCTACAGCACCACTCAGCCAGTGTCATACCTTTCTTCAGTGCAGAGGCCTTGCTGCTGGTGCAGGATCCACCCCAAGGAAGCAGGTCTCCCCTACCACACTTACCCTATCCTCCTTTGCATTACGATATTACTAGTTTGTTTTGAGTTCTTTTTAAGAGGAATAACAGCCCTATGTGTTGTCAGTGCAGGGACTTCCATTGCAGTGGACAAAGGCCTACTCCAGTGGAGCCTGAACTGCGGGGCCATCCCCCTAGTGTGCCCTGTGGGGCGGGACACCACGGGCCGCTCGGTGGCCCTGGACTCGGTGGATGTCACGGCCGCCATCTCCAAAGTCCTGCAGCCACTCAAAGTCATGTTCCTCAACAGCTGGGGAGGCCTCCGCAATCAGAGTCAAAAGGTGGGTTGATTTGGGGTTATTTGGGTGGCAGAATGCTAGAGGTTAAGTATTTTCTCAGTGCACGTGCATTCCGAGTACTTGACCTACATTATGTAGTTAAGGAGCTTGTCTCTGTCTTCTTTGCTCTTTGATGGTAGGCCTATCAGACTTTTCACAGCAGATAAGTCCGTACATTTCCTATACATTAGAAGCAGTAGGCTATTTACTCCCAATCAAAGAGGCCTAACACCTGCCTGCTCTCCAGTATAGGACTACAGGGAACTGCCAAAATAAAGGAAACACCAACATAGTGTCTTAATAAGACGTTGGGCCATCACGAACACCAGAACATCTTCAATGCGCCTTGGCATAGATTGTACAAGTGTCTGGAACTCTATTGGAGGGATACATGAGAAATCCATAATTTGGTGTTTTGTTGATGGTGGTGGAAAACTCAGGTGCCGCTCCAGAATCTCTCATAAGTGTTCAATTGGGTTGAGATCTGCTGACTGAGACGGCCATGGCATATGGTTTACATCGTTTTCATGCTCATCAAACCATTCAGTGACCACATGTGCTCTGTGGATGGGGGCATTGTCATCCTGGAAGAGGCCACTCCCATCTGGATAGAAGTGCTTCACCATAGGCTGAAGGTGATCACTCAGAAGGGCTGGCTGTGTATTTATTGGTGTTTACCTTACCCTCTAAGGGGATGAGTGGACCTAAACCATTCCAGGAAAATGCACCCCACTCCTTAACCGAGCCACCAGAACCTTCATTTACTCAAGTGTTCCCTTTATATTGTCAGTTACCTGTATATCACAAGTATTATTTGTTATTCATTTACTTCCTTATCAAGGTTGTTCACCTTGATGTGTTTCTGTCCCACTCTCCTGTCCACATATCAGGTGCTGGATTTAGTGTCTCTGCCCGGTGATCTTCCCAGCCTGTCGGGGGCGCCGTGGCTGAGCTTGGCCGAGCGTCGGAGGGTGGGCACCATCGCCCAGCTCCTGAACCAGCTTCCCTGCGAGTCCTCTGCAGTTATCACCTCTGCCAGCACACTGCTCACAGAGCTGTTCAGCCACAAGGGTGAGGGAGACCTGTATGTGTGTGACCCCCACTGACTAACCGATGCTCTCACTCACACTGCACCTGTCGCTGCTGTTGATGGCACGTGGGGCTCACCTCTCATGTTGCTGAGCAGAGTTTGGGGCCCCTTAAGGCAGGCATAGGCATTCTGCAACTTCAGTCCTCTGGAGTCAGTTTCTGCTCTCTCCCTTTTATCTCCCAGGACCTTTTTATGTATCAAACATCAGAGTAGGAGTGCTGATCTAGGATCAGGTCCTTCCTGTCCATATAATCGTATTCAGTATGCTCCGAAACACTTCATACGGCTCCCGGTGTCCCAGTTCTTAATCACTCGCTGAATTGAAGTAAAGAACAGACCCCAGCAGACACTCTGGCCCTCGAGGTGTAGTGGACCACAGGAGGTTGGTGGCACCTTAATTGGGGAGGACGGAAACGCGGTAATGGCTGGAGCAGAATGAGAGGAATAGTATCAAATGCATAGTTTAATGCCATTCGCTCCGTTCCGGCCATTATTATGAGCCGTCCTCCCCTCAGCAGCCTCCACTGTAGTAGACTATGTCCATGCACGTGGCTCATGTTGTGCATGGCATCTATGTGTATCAGTGACACCTGAAATCCAACCACGGGTCATGTTAAGGTCCTAGGATGTGTATTTTGAGAAGTGACCTTAGCAGAGCAGAGGTTTTGAAGATGCACTCATTGATCTGGGTGGCTCCATTTCTTTATCATACAGCACCGATATGTAATGTGAGTCACTGCATGCAAAGTCTACACGACAGGTAATTAATCCTTCACTGACCTAACTGGTTAGATTTATCCCATTCTGTACACTCAAAGTACTGACACAAGGAAATGACAGACTCAACAGTCCTTGGGTAATTCACTTTCCAAGCTAGTTCACCTTGCCCTCAACATTGTATTGTGATATGTGTGCTTCCTGATTTGACATGCTTTGTGTACACAATTGTTCATTTTCACCCCTTCTGTTTTCATAGGTTCTGGTACTCTGTTCAAGAATGGAGACCCTATTCACAAGTGAGTATTTCAGTCTCTTGTTGTGGAACTTCAGTACTGAGAGATTTGGTCATTTCTTCGAACAATCGTCTTTATTTAATATCGATTTAATTATTGCAATGAGGCTGGTTGACCGAGTAACCTAACCTTTACACAAATGCAGAGTACTATATATAGCTGACACTAACAATGCTCAGCCATGGTTGGTTCAATCCCCTCTCATGCAGACCAAGGAGCATCATAAGCTACTCTGGGTTCATCCGGTTGTTATCTGCACTTGGGTTGTTGTCTTAACCCCTCCCTGGCTTATTTCCCAGGTGCAAGGATGATTTAGAGACAATGAGGAATTGTTCTAAACTCCTCCTGGCTATCTCTGTTACACCCACCACATCTTGTCTATGTAATGGGGTCTTTAACTCATTTGTCAGCTCAAGCCGTCTCTAGTGACCATACGTCCAGATTAGCTGCAGGGAACTAGTGGAGCCCATCAAAAGACAAGACACTAACAGGAAAGTGTTACTATTAGTTAAATATGAATTGTTAACCATTTATCTAAATATGTAAGTTCTCTATCATACTCTTCTGTTAGCTTGCAATTTTGCTTTCAACTTGGATGTGTTGTTCACTGAGCGGAGCGTCCTAACTTGAGTCATGCATGTTTAACCTGACTATTACGAAAAAATCTTCCATTGACGTCAGTGCAAGATTTGTGTGTGAAATTTAGGAACAGTTAGGCTACTTGCTCATGCCATTTATTTCTGACGTTATATCGCTTAGTTTCCTCATTAAGCCTTTCGTATCGGCACCATAACAATTTCACCTGTCACAGTGATAGCTCTGGAACAACAAGTCTAGGGAGACAAGTGTCTGTTCACACATCACAGGTGGTATTTAACACTTCTAATCGCACACAAGCTGTGCACAAAGTACTCCCTCATGACGAGCCCGTGCAGATGGCCGTTGTGCTATCTGATGTGAAACAAGGACATTGGAACAAATACTGCTCCAACAACCACACCTCCTTAACTAAATGTAGAATTAGCAAGTTAAGACTTGCGCAGGAAGTCAATTAGATCAATTCTGACTTGAGTCTTTTGTGCCCTGCATGTGTGCAATTAGGCATGGGGAAAGGTGACTTTTTCCCGTCAGCCAATTGTCTTGAATTAATTCTGACCTTGAGACGGGTGATTGTGTGCCTGTCATCCCAAGGGTCTTGTCACAGATAGTTGAGCTTGTCAGGTGTCAAAAGGGATGCAAAGTTAATCACAACTACTGTGTGCAACTACCATCTCTCTCTCTCCTTTTGTTTGGCTAGGTACAGCACTCTGGATGACATAGACCTAGACCGCCTACTGGCCCTGATAAACAAGTCTTTCGAAAAGAACCTGAGGGAGGATTACATTGATTCACTCAAAGGACGCCTCCACTCCATCTACCTCTCTGAAGGGTAGCCACCCACACACACACACACACGTTTTCCTGTGTGGCATCCTTTTTTCCTTTCTATGTCTTTTCCTGATCTGTGGCTACATTCCGATTCTCCACCCCTCTCCAGATGTGTAAACTTGTACAATCCGCTCTCATAGATTAACAAAAAAAATGTGAGGAATATGGTGGTGGAAGGAAACTCCCTCCAGCCATGCTTACACCAACCCATTGATTTTCAATGCATGAGGAGGAGTGAACGAGTTCACGTTACTGGAGAAGGGTAGGTAAAAGAACGGGAACCTAGCCTGCGTCTCAAAGAAACCACAACATGGAATGTTCTATCACCTGCAGGTACAGTGCAGCAGCCATCATCACCAGGGAGCCTCTGAGCAGCGATACGCCCTATCTGGACAAGTTTGTGGTGAGCAGCAGCAAGCAGGGCGAGGGCACCAGCCAGATCCTGTGGGAGTGCATCAGGCAGGACCTGGGCAAGCTCTTCTGGAGGTCCCGCGCCACCAACCGCATCAACCCCTGGTGAGAAGAACATGACAATGGACACAAACATGACTGATGGCTGTTTTGGCCTGACATAATGGCTGAAGTATCAGAGTCAAGTTGAGAGTATCTAGAAGATTCTCTCCAATTCTCCGGGGCAATTTATGTAAAAAAAATTGTTTTACTATGAATTAAAAATAAGTCAAGCTCTGTCTTTCTAATGTAGATGTTTTGGGTACTAGTTGTCCCTGCCTGAACCAACACCAAGACTCACTGCTGTGTACAGGGTTGTCTCTTTTTTTAGAATTTATTTTTCCTTTTTCTCCACCTATCCTCAGGTACTTCAAGCATTGCGACGGAAGCTTTGTCAACGGCAGCTGGATTGTCTTTTGGTTCGGCCTCTCAGACATCAGGGAGTCGTACCAGCTCGTAGAGTATGCCAAACGCGTTCCAGACTCCTTCCACGGTCCGATAATGGGGGGAGCTCTCCAGCAGCCACCCCCAGGATCCTGAATGAACTCTCCCAACATTCCTCCTCCAAGCCTAAATAAATGGTTGCAGAACACCATGCTAAAATATGCAGTTCCTCCCATTTGACAAACTGTTTTGTGGTAAGTTTGGTGTGGTATTGCTTGGTGGCTTGGAGCAGTAGGTCATTGTTTGAGTGCCAGAGAGCATCTTGGGTTAGACTGCGGTGGTTATATTTGGATCTGGCAGAATTGCAATAAGCCTGCCTTCAGCACTCTGGCTGCTGAAGGTTTGTTTGGTGGAAAAGGTTGTACAGTTTATCTGGATTCACCCCCCTCATGTAGTTGATTTCACTACTGTGCTTGGGCCAAATCCCAAATTGAGGTAGATGCTCATAACTCACACTATGTGCACCTTGCATTGATGTCATTGGGGGATATGTGAGTGTTGAAGGCAGATCTCAAGTTATGATTTGGCCCTTAGAAAGCCCTGAAGCAAAATCTAATTTAAGAAATGCATGAGAGATTAATGTATTCTGGAGTTTAGAGTGGCTTCCCTTTTTCATCTTGGAGTTTATTTTTTTACATTTCAGAAATGTTTCAAATATAAACATTTCAAGATGGTGCTTTAAGAGACTTGTGCCAATGTTTACATTTCAAAGGGTATTTCTTCAGTGTATATCCAGCATCTGGTCACTTTCATGCTGGATTAACCACAGTGGTCAATGACAGCATTTTTTTTTTTACACTTTTGTCTTAACTCTACAACAAATGTGAAGTTTCAATTTTTATGTGATTTATTTTTAATTTTTACTTGAATCTTAACAAGAATATAAAATGGACTCAATGCTGGTTTTGGAGTTACGGTAGTCCATTCAAGGACCAAGGTAATATAAAAAAATGCTGCTAGCCTTTTACATGGCTGACCTCTGGCAATCTTTTGTGCATTGTGCATTTGTGCAATCAAATTAACTGACTTAAAATGGGTATGATTTTAGTCATCTGGGGGACAAAAAACAGTAATTGACTTAATACATTCTGGAGGTTTACAACATGCATATTTTGAACAATAGTTGAAATGTATAAAAATTATATTCGTGTCATTTTACATGGAATTAAAGTTTACATTTTGACACAGACTTACTGTGGATTTTGTCTGGAATTCTGTGAATGCCTTAAATTCACTGCAACAATCCAATGGACAGGGATGCAAACTAGTCACCTTTCGGTGAAATTCGCCATTTTGAATCCAAAATAGGATGATTCTACGTGATTCGTGGAGATCCGATGAGAAAAGTTTGGGGGGGGGTTGAAGAGACAACCAATTTACTAGTTACAGCATCAGTGCTCGCTCTGGAAAGGCAGCTTTTCAGTTACAGCAGCGCGTCCCCTGAACAGTGTTGCCATGTTAGCGACTTTGTCGCTATATTTAGTGAGTATTCAGACCCCTCTGACACATTTTCAAAAAAGCGACTAGCAACAAATTTAATGACTTTTTCTGGTGTTATCGGATACTTTTGGAGACCGACGTGAAAGCACGTGTTCTTACTCTTCTCAACGAGCAGCGGGTGCTGCGGTGGGCCCCACCCCCGTCCCAAAGCACTCACAGGCGGCCCAGTCCTTGTGCAGCAGTCCCTCCCAGCTGCAGTCAGAGCAGGAGATGTTCACCCCTCTGTGTCCCGACTGCAAATGAATCGCGCATGCGGGAAGCCGCAGCTGGCTGAACCCGCCCTGGCTTACATAAAGTATTGTAGTGACCCGCACAGACAGCTGTGTGTTATGTGTTAGGCTAGTAGGTGGTTGTGTTGTACTGACCAGTACCCAGTGTTCGCGGGGTCCGACATGTCAATCAACCTGCTATCTGCCAATCACGGGAATGCCTGGAATGTTCTGATGCCGGGCATCCTGGCGGTTGGCGGAGTGGCGTGGAGGGGGGGTTGGAGCATTGGAAGTTAAGACCAGGTTTAGCCTTTGTTCTCTCTCTTTACATCTGGGCTTCACAAGAGAAGGTCACGATTGGCTATCTGTCATTTATTTGGCGTGGGCTACGGCCAAACAGTAGCCTGTGTAAAGTTGGTTTAATAAACCGTCAATTCGCAAACTCAAACCTCTGTCTGGACAATTGTTCATTTATGATCTAGTCAGGTCATTACAGTTTATATTTTTTTACCTGAATTAGGGCCAGACTAGTCACCATAGTTATCTCACATTGCCATTGACAGTTTTCTATTTTCTCTTTTTGGTCCATTTAGATTGTATACAAAAAAATTATGATTAAAAATGTTCATGTTTTACTGTGACTTGTTGTAGGCTCCTAAGTGGACCATAAGGTTAAAAACCAAACCAAATTACTCCGCCAGAGTGTCTCTTTTGGGTCACTTTCGCCGGTCCGAGTTGGAATTGTAACATAAAAAATAAAATAAAAGAATCGACAGACAAGTTCATTTGTAGTTCTAAACATATTTAGGGTGTTTTTTTACTCACTTTGTCTCTCCCACGACGTTATTCTTCTCTCCTACAGCGTCCATCACAATTACATGCACATGGCCAATTATGCGATGACATAATTTAGTGACTTTTAGGACAGCCAATAGCTACTTTCCTTACTGAGGAGTTGGCAACACTGCCTGAACGATAACGAATCGTTAACGGTAGGTGATGAAGCATATTTCATGTGCTGTAACAGAAAAACTACTGGCATTTGGAAAGTTTGAGGTGAGGGAGAAAGTGTGGTGGAACAAGTATTGTTAGCATAACTGGATCGAATTCTCCGTTAGCTAGCCAGAGAAATGTTGAGCAACATTAGCCAACTTATCTGATCAAATAATTACATCAGATGAGTTAACATTAGTATAACCTAATCAATTCGCTTTAGTATTAACTGTTATACAACTCCTTGCCTGTTGTGCCGAAAATCTCCCCCCTGCCAGAATCTCCACTTCTCGTGAATGCGCACACACTCGATTCTTCATTGCTGCGACTTGATTGCTAGTTGAGATTTCTGCTCTTCACTCCATTGTCAGTTTAGCCTACATTTCACTGATCTTAGTAGCAGAAAGCATTTTTTATTTGTGTCCTTCAAAGGCAGCTGTCAATGATCACGTTAGGCTGCGTTTAATTTGATATTTTTCTATGGCGGTTTGAACGCGGGGTAGGCACTAGTAATGTGCAGTTTTCGGTTTGACGCTCGGGTATGGCCATTTAAAGGAGGATGTTTAAGCCTTGAGACAATTGAGACATAGATTGTGTATATGTGCCATTCAGAGGGGAAATGGACAAGACAAAATATTTAAGTGCCTTTGAAAGGGGTATGGTAGTAGGTGCCAGGTCCAACGGTTTGTCTCAAGAACTGCAACGCTGCTGGGTTTTTCACGATCCACATTTAGTCGTGTGTATCAAGAATGGTCCACCACCCAAAGGACATCCAGCCAAATTGACACAACTGTGGGAAACATTTGAGTCAACATGGGCAAGCATCCCTGTGGAATGCTTTCGACACCTTGTAGAGTCCATGCCCTGACGAATTGAGGCTGTTCTGAGGGCTAAAGGGAGTGCAACTCATTATTAGGAGTATTTTGTACACTCAGTGTATTTTGACTACAGAGTAAACTCTCCTCAAAGGCAAATGCTTCCAGTTTCCACAATTAGACGGTGGTTACAAAAGGAACGACACTGTTAACATACCAATAGTGGATTTGAATGAATTCAAGTAAGACTAATTCCATAATGTGGAATGGCAGATTGCTTCATATTAAAGGAAATGTGCAGGAAAAAGGTCTGCCAGGATGTTGTTATTGCACTCCCCAACAGAAGTATTTGGACAGTGATGCTAAAATGTTGAATTTGTCTCTACACTCCAGCATTTTCATTTGCTTTGTCGAGAAGCTACCTGCAAGTAAGCATTTCGTTGGATCGTGTTACCATCAGTATCCTGTACATACGACTAATAAAACTTGCAACTAGACATATAAAGTGCTTTCATTTCGAAACGGTAAATCAGAAAAGTCTGAAAATACCCTGAAATAAAAGGTGACATTCTGTACTGTAACCTCATATCAAACATTTGATCTCAAATACGAAATTCTGGAGACTTGAGACATTTAAAAATGTTGCATCACTGTTAAAATAAAGATGTAGTGCAGTATAATTCAGTAACACCAAGATGACCCCAATTTTGAAAGTAAAACAATTTACTTATTTCTTCATCAATGTTTAAACTGGAGTGGATTCCAATCCACTGGTCCTCGTCTCTAAAATAAGATATGCAAAAAAGGATTAGACTTAAAGGGGCATTCAGAAGTTGATAAAGACATTTTTGGATTTATATTAAAGATTTATGGTTAAAGCTATTATTTTAATAACATTGATGGTAAGTTATTGCAATAATAGCTCTGTCAATAAATTGAAAGTGGTTACATTTTGCCAACCCCATCACTCAGCTTTTAACCCAAACAGGAGGGGAGTGTGCTCTGTTATTGTTTCAACTACCAATTACAGATTTAATAAAAATACAATAAATMAATTACAAGGCCACTGAATAACAAGGAATTGTATAGATTAATATATTCAATCGCTCATCAATACCTGATTCTTCCTCAGTGACTGGCCCTAAATGTTGCACTAGTCTGGCTCTTGATGTACTGGCCCTTGGAGCTGAAAAAAAATGGTAATAAAAAGGTTTTTAATTCAAAAGATTTGCTGGAATTCTGACTCTCCTTTCATTAAATATGTATTTTCATCAGAGACAGACAACAGTTAGACAGGGAAAGGTGGGATCAGACCTGCATGTAATGTGCTGTGGGTAGATGGTACTAGACCGGCCTATGGCACGGCAACAAACGTTTGATATGCTATGATACAGTATGTTTGAAAGGAAAAAGTCAGATCAGGGACCAATAAAATGAAACACCTAGACGGGATGAAACTTACCAACAGAAGTGGATGTAGTTGCCTTCCTGGTTTGAGGAACAATCTGTCCTCTCTCATCCCTTTGTCTCCATCTGAACCTAATCCCTGGAGGCTTGTTTGTCTTTTTCTTCCTATTTTCCTAAAAAGTGCATTTCAATGATCATGGCTGGCCCACTAATAAAAGTCTCCCACAAGCATGGCTTGCTTGTGCACATATGGAGGACAAGCAAGAATTTTATTTTCACATAAGGTGAAGTGATTTGTCAGCTGAGGAAAGGCACCTGCAGTAGACCCATGTTCTGGCTCACTCACACAGTTAACGTGTAGAAGTTCACAAGGATGCTAACAAGTGCACCCTTGTGCCTCATGCTCAATGGGCAATATTTACATTTAAGTCATTTAGCAAATCATTGATGCCCGTGTTCAGGTCATATCACAGAGTCTACTTTGACAAACAAAAAGCAATGATAATCATAACGCTGTGGTGCTGGGGTTGTGTTGGGAATATTTATGCACGTATGAGAGCTGTAGGGGTTACATTACCGGTAATGTACGATTTGTTACATTACCCGTTCTGGGTTGAGCTCCTCAGCCAGTCTTTTTGCCTCGTTAATGGCCTCGTCCAGTTGGGCTTGTGGGTCCTTCTCTTGGTTGAGCTCCTCAGCAAGGCGTTCTGCCTTTTTAATAGCCTCATCCAGTTGGGCTTGTGGGTCCTTCTCTGGGTTGAGCTCCTCAGCCAGTCTTTTTGCCTCTTTAATGGCCTCGTCCAGTTGGGCTTGTGGGTCCTTCTCTTGGTTGAGCTCCTCAGCAAGGCGTTCTGCCTTTTTAATAGCCTCATCCAGTTGGTCTTGGGGGTCCTCAGAGGCCATACCATCTCAAAAGAAACATAAAGAGAAAACTTCCAATCCTAACACATTCCTTCACATAGTAACCTCCCTCGTCTATGAGAAAAGCTGCATGTCATTGATAGCGTGTGTGTTTTACTATGTTCTGCACGTTACTAAAGGTCTTCATCCTCCTCCACACAGACTGACTGACTGATCTACAAATCACTTTGCATAACAAATACATATCTATTATTACTTGCAGATCAGTCAGTCTGTCACCATTTACCAACAATGCACTATTAGTCTGTCACTTCCTTGTTCATGTTGTTCTATGGCACGTGTGCAACTCCAGTCCTTAAAGGCTACAGTGTCTACAAATTTCGATCAATTTCGATCATTGACTAGTTAGGACCTCCTCTCACCTGATTGTCTGTCTTAACAGGATTTCATCAACTCCTTTACGTCCCTCCTAGGGTCCCTCTCTCCTTCTTCCAAGGAGAAGTCACAAGATGAATACAGATTAAGTGGCAATGTGTATTTCTTTGAAGATGNCTCCTCAGCAAGGCGTTCTGCCTTTTTAATAGCCTCATCCAGTTGGTCTTGGGGGTCCTCAGAGGCCATACCATCTCAAAAGAAACATAAAGAGAGAACTTCCAATCCTAACACATTCCTTCACATAGTAACCTCCCCCGTCTATGAGAAAAGCTGCATGTCATTGATAGCGTGTGTGTTTTACTATGTCCTGCACGTCACTAAAGGTCTTCATCCTCCTCCACACAGACTGACTGATCTACAAATCACTTTGCATAACAAATACATATATATTATTGCTTGCAGATCAGTCAGTCTGTCACCCTTTACCAACAATGCACTATTAGTCTGTCACTTCCCTGTTCATGTTGTTCTATGGCATGTGTGCAATTTCAGTCCTTAAAGGCTACAGTGTCTACAGGTTTTGATCAATTTAGATCATTGACTAGTTAGGACCTCCTCTCACCTGATTGTCTGTCTTAACAGGATTTCATCAACTCCTTTACGTCCCTCCTAGGGTCCCTCTCTCCTTCTTCCAAGGAGAAGTCACAAGATGAATACAGATTAAGTGGCAATGTGTATTTCTTTGAAGATGCAAAGAGGAAAAAGGGGAATATATAGCCTAATGTATAGGTGGTTAAAATAATAAGTGAGAATGATATCCAGATATACGCAAGTAATGCAACAAAAATATCAACACATTCTATGTTGTGTATGCAACTTTCTTTTTTCACCTTAGTTACGTAACCTTCCTTACTGGTTTAACACGTTTTTTAAAGCAAACATTTTAACAAACACAAAGCAAATGTGTATGCATATTTCTGAAAACAAGGGATGAATTGGCGACCTACCTGTTATCTGTCCAGGGTCCAGACATCTGGTGTGAGCGAAAAATGTATAAATAACAAGTGTCACATGACCGGATGAGGTAACTATTCTTGTTCTTCTTGTAACTTTCCGGTAGGCTAGAAGCTTTCCGGTGTTTTGCCGGTCGTCACAGGTCGACGCAGGTATTGCACTTGATTTATCGTTCTCATAACCGTAGGTGCAGCCAAGTGGAAATACGAAAGCTTTCTAGCTATTAAGCACTGACGGTAATTTTAACACAAGAAAGTTTATAGTGAAAAGGTACTTACACTCAGAGCCATGTATTTACACTCAGCCACCCTAGCCTTATTACGGGTTAACGTTTTGGTAATTTTGGTTGACCAACAAAATGTAAGACTACAATGACTGCATACGTTTCCCCAAATGTTCTACGAAAAAAAAAAGTGTTGGTATTGATGGACAATGGCAAGGCTGCCATTGCATTTCAGTTACATTCTAGTCAATAAAAATGGTTTACACGTTTGTTTTTTAAGAAATACATGGAACTACAACCGAATGAAACACCATTAGCCATCATGCATTGCTTACATTCATTCTATACTGAAAAGTCTGTTCAGAAAAATCGAAAACAGTACATATAGGCATACAACCACCATGTTTTAATAGGGATTAAAAAAATACAAAATATCTATATATTCATAACGTTAAATAAATAAATACAGGCGATCGCGTCTTTGGTTGTTGCAAAGGCTGGTTTGTCGCCTACTGGTTAAATTCATATCTTTTCGCACAAATTAAGTAGCACATAAATTCGTGTATTTCCAACGAATTGAACCACACAAAAACGCACGAAATCTGCTGAAATACATTTTGTACATATATGCGCGAATTGAATGTGAGGCTGGGCTGGTGCAGTACATGTTGAGTGCCCTTTCTCTATAAGCATGCTGTTGTTAATTTGTTTACAGAGAAATAGCATTGAATTTGGTGAAAAAACATTTTTTCCAACAGTTTGCTAAGAGCTGGAAGCAAGCTTATAAATATGCTGTTGGAACCAGTAAAAGCCGCTTTACAACTCTTGGGTAGCGGAATTACTTTGGCTTCCTTCCAGGCCTGAGGCGAAATACTTTCCTCTAGGCTCAGATTAAAGATATGACAAATAGGAGTGGCTATAGAGTCAGCTACCATCCTCACTAGTTTTCCATCTATGTTGTCAATGCCAGGAGGTTTGTCATTATTGATCGATAACAATACATTTTCCACCTCTCCCACACTAACTTTACAAAGTTTAAAGTTACAATGCTTTTCTATCGTTATTAGTTTTTTTTTTAATGCATGAATACGATGGCTCACTGTTCGTTGTTGGCATTTCCTGCCTAAGTTTTCTCACTTTGCCAATGAAGAAACCGTTAAAATAATTGGCAAAATCATATAGTTTTGTGATGAATAAGCCATCTGATTCGATGAAATATGGAGTTGAATTTGTCTTTCTGGAAGCGAAAGAAACGCACACCAATTTAGGCGAGGTGCTGGCTAGCGGAGTGGAACACTTAAAACAATTAAAAGAGCCGCACAATCTAGGAGCTCAGATGCAAAAATATATATACGTTTCGACAGACAAGCTGTCTTCATCAGGGTATAATGACAAACACTGCGGGATGACTAATTTAAATAGTGCCAAAAGACACACACAGGCAGTGTTGCCAACTCCTCAGTAAGGAAAGTAGCTTTTTTTTTTCTTTTTTCAAAAAAAAATACATTTGGCAGATTCATTTTTATTTATTTTTTATTTTTATTTATTTTATTTTTTAAATTCAAAATACAGATCAACAATTTACATTCTTACATAAGAACATTACATTAAAACAGAACGCAGGTATTAATGAGAAAATACTGGAACAAACAAAAAATATGTAAAAAAATAAACAATTCTAGTGCAATTGTAATCACTCTGAAAAATCTTATTGTAATGATTTAGGAAGATGTTATTCTTGTTGTTTACTAGAGTTCATGTTTTAATAAAATAGTTAAATTCAATCAAAAGTGTAATTTTGGTATATAATTTTTGTTTGTGTATGAAGTATTTGGCAACAAGAATAAAAACATTCACAATCATTTATTTCAGTGGTCTTGTTATCATTGCAATAGTTGAAAATAAAGAAGAGCCGCACACTCTAGGAGCTCAGATGCAAAAATGTAATGTCCAACGTTTCGACAGCCAAGCTGTCTTCATCAGGGTGTAATCAGACACTGCGGTATGACTCGTTTATATAGTGTCAAAAGACACAGGTGTCTGTAATCATGGCCAAGTAATCATGGCCAATCATGGCCTAATATCATTGGTTAATTATCAAATATTAAAATGGCATACAAAGAACAGCATTCAAAAAAACGAATGGATAGCATACAATCATAGATTCATTTTAGACTACACAAGCTTACAAACAATTACAATAGCAAAGTCACAATAATCACAAGAATGGCTCCAGATCAAAGTCTACGTTGAGACCGAAGGGAGCAAGGGTCTTTAAATTAAAGATCCAGGCAGCCTAAATTAAAGATCCAGGCAGCCTCTCGTTTTAACAATATATTATCAAGGTCAACCCCTCTCCAAGGGAGGGTGACATGTTCGATGCCAATATAACGCAAAGACGAAATCGAGTGGTTTGCTTCCAAAAAGTGGGCCGCAACTGGGTAAATCAAGTTTTGCTACGATGCTCTGAGATACGTACTTTTAATTGGCGCTTTGTTTTACACGTGATAACACCTTTGATTGGGATCTGTTTCCCTGTTTGTGGGTGTTTGAAGGATCTACATTTATAAGTGCCATTGCATTGAGCACAGGCATTACACTTGTAATTTCCATCCATCATTGCAATAGTAACATATTATATCTTTCATGTCAAAAACATAGGTCGTGTTCATAATGGTAAATAACTATTTTGCAAGGTTTTCCCAAAATGGACACAAATTTACATTCAAAGAACAAATGACACAGATTCTCACCTTCTTTTCCACAGAAAATGCAGATATCATCAATAGCCACAAATTTGGACATCATAGAATTACATGGATTTAACTTATGTCAAATTTTGAAGTGCACTTCCTTAACTTTGTTTGGTATACAATATTTGTAAGGCCTTAACCATGCATTTTTCCAGACAATGTCAGGAATAAGCATGTTCTGGAAAACTCTCCTCTGGTGTAAGTTGGTTTTGTGAATGAAGAATTTGTCTTATATATTTATTACAACAAGATCTCAAGTAAGCCCACACCTTCCAATCTGAGTTCTGGATCAACTTTGTGATCATTACCAAAACTAAGATGAGTTTTCATTAGTGTAGTTAGACCACTGAACAGCTTTGATCACATAAACTATCTGAAAGGTATTGGAAACTCTTTCAATGTTATAAATTGTTCATATGTGAGAATATTACCCTTGTTGTCGAAAACATCAAGAACAAAGTCAATATTCCTCATGCCAGCTGGGGTAGAACAATGACTTATTCCTTACAGTTATGTCTGAATTAGTCCACAAAAGAGCTATATGTGGGGAAAAATTGTGCAGGAAACATATTTTCCAGGCCATTTAAAGCTTGTTGGTGAAACCTAGCCAATTTAGCAGGTAAGGAAAGTAGCTATTGGCTGTCCTAAAAGTCGCTAAATGACGTCATCGCCTTATTCGCATAAGTGGCAATGTGCATGTAATTGTGATGGACGCTGTAGGAGAGAAGAATAATGTCGTGGGAGAGACAAAAAGTGAGTAAAAAAACACCCTAAATATGTTTAGAACTACAAATGAACTTTGTTCTGTCCTGTCTTTTTTGGGGTCACTATTCCAACCCTCTTATCTGGGCTTGGGACCGGCAAAAGTTACCCAAAATAGACACTGGCGGACTTACTTAGTTTATTTAGTTTAGATTTCTTATTTGGTTTGGTTTTTAACCTCATGGTCCACGTAGGAGCATATAACAAGTCACTATGGTAAAAGATGAACATTCTTAACCATACATTTTTTTTACGTATACAATCTAAATGGACCAAAAAGAGACAATAGAAAAAACTGTCAATGGCAATGTGAGAACTATGGTAACTAGTCTGGCCCTAATTCAGGTTAATAGTTTTTCTTAAATGTAAGTCAGGGCGGGATCAGCCAGCGGCGGCTTCCCGCATGCATGATTCATTTGCAGTCTGGACACGGAGAGGTGAACATCTCCTGCTCTGACTGCAGCGCGAGGACTGGGCCGCCTGTAAAGTGCTTTGGAACGGGGGTGCAACACCCGCTGCTCGTTGAGAAGAGTGCTTTCACACCAGTCTCCAATAACACCGGAAAAAGTCGCTAGATTTGTCGTTAGTCGCTTTTTAGAAAATTTGTCGCTTGAGGGGTCTGAATACTCGCTAAATATAGCGACAGTCGCTAAATTGGCAACACTGCACACAGGTGCCTGTAATCATGGCCGGGTGCGGCCTGATTTCATTGGTTATTTATCATATTAAAATAGCATACAAAAAAACAAATGGATAGCGTACGATCATAGATGCAATTTGGCGGGTGGGTATAATTTGTGGAACGTTCCAACAGGAATCCGTTCCAAAAACTTCGTAAATATCAAGGTTGCCAACAAACAATGCATAAAAAGTCGTATAACGGTAGAATGCGATACCGGGTCGAGAGTGAGCTATGTAATTACGTTTTTCACTCACCACGTTTATTCGGAAAAATGTCCCTCTTCGTTCCGGTAGCCTCCACCATTCCTCGTTAGTTGGTTTAGTTATTATTTCCGGTGTTCCTGCATTCGCCGGTGAACTCTGTTGCTTCTCAATTAGGGAATCGCTATGGTTGTAATGTAACTAATGACCGCCAGCCCCAGTATTTTATTAGTTAGGTGGCTTGTACACAATTGTTACCGATGATACGGTGTACACCAGCCTACTCGTACTACAGAAACATAACTTGGCAAAATACAATGTTTCTCTGTGTTAATCCTGTTTCCCAAATATATCAGCTAACTTGTCTGTCGATGTTGAGTTCAACTTGCCTAGTTAAATAAATTAGAACATTTTTAAAATATATCCTTTGACCTATTTCAGGTAACCTAAAGATGCTTGATTCAATACAGCTGCTTTTGAAGAACCTTCCAGTCGTTTTTACTTTAGATTCCGACTTTTGAACGTCTGTTTATTGGACATATATATTAGTGTCAAAAGAGCGACGTATGTGAAGCATCCCATTTGTTTTAAGGTTATAGTGTGATGTAGTTCCTCTTGCTGTCCACTAGGTGTCAGCACAGTTTCAAAAATGTCACACCAGGTTCACATGTTTTCATGTTGTGAAGACTACATGTGTAGCCCTTACAGTGAAATGCTGACTTACAAGCCCTTAACCAACAATTTATTTTAAAGAAAAATGTGGTATGTAAAATAAAAGTAACAAATAATGAAAGAGCAGCCATAAAATAAAAATAGCGAGGCTATATACATGGGGTACCGGTTAGTCGAGGTAATTGAGGTGTTCCTTTCAAGTCCAGTGGTGTAAATTACTTAACAAAAATGTATTTAAAGTACTCCACTACATTCCATTTTTATCTAGGTTATTTTGTATCTGTACTTTTAAAATTTCTGTTTCTTTACAACTTTTAATTTTACTATACTACATTTCAAAAGAAAAGAATGTATTTGTTACTCGATACAGTTTCCCTGGCACCCAAAAGTACTTGTTGCGTTCCGAATGCTAAGCCGGACAGGAAAATGGTCAATTCACACACTTATCAAGAGAACGTCCCTGGTCATCCCTACTGCCTCTGATCTAGCGGACTCACTAAACACATGCGTCGTTTGTAAATGATGTCTGAGTGTTGGTGTGTTCCCCTGGTTATTTCTTAAATAAAATAACAAGAGACTCGTGCCGTCTGGTTTGCTTAATATATGGAAGGTCAAATCATTTATACTTTTACCACTGATACTTAAGTATATTTTAGCAGTGACGTTTACTTAGTATTTTACTGGGTGACTTTTACTTGAGACTTTCTCTATTAACATTTCTTTACTTTTACTCAAGTATGACAATTGGGTACTTTTTCAACCACTGTTCCAGACCTTTAGCACCCAAGACCCAACATTCACTTTTTGGCTTGAAGTAGGAGTGCTGAACTAGGATCTGTTTAGCATTTCTGAGTAGAATGAATAACATTACTTTGGTGGGGGGGACTGATTCCAGTTCAGCATTCTTAGCCTGCAACATTTCATAAATGCTTAGAGGAGTACTGTTGTACGATCAGCTTTGCCTAGCTCATTCTGAATCGGGTGGGTTGGTCGTAGATCAGCACTCCTACTCAACACCAGTTGCTGTAACCTAATATTTTATAATCCAATTTCCCTTGCGGTCTAATGTCCTTCCGGAACCCCACCTCAGCATTGTTCTGTCACGGCAACAAAAGCAAGTTGGCATGCTCTTGCAAGGATCTTAACTCACAACCTCTCCTTTGGGAATTCACCACCATAACTACTACAACTATTTCTAAACGATCTTAACATGTGGTTTTCTTCAGGGGGGCCAAGATTAGGAACACCTTTTGAATGGTCTACAAAGCATGCCACCAGGTAAAAGTTGTCTCTTGCATAGAATGGTTGTGTTGTTACTCCACGGCATAATGTTATCACAACTCCATTGAAAGGACACTCTATACAAGTTGTCACCTAATTCTTGCTATTTGATGGGAACTAGCCCCTGTCCCCCTACACACCTCCAAGTTAGCTTGTTTCTCCTCTGGGATTTGAACTGTCAAACTCTGGTTTGGGGAGGAAGCACTATTCTAGCGGACAGTCAAGATGTTGAGGGGTACTTGAAAATGCACACGTTAAAGACAACATTTTAGAGGTTGGGGAATGGTGTGCTGGCTTGTACTTCTTGAATCTATCAACCGTTCCTCAATCTTCTGACGATTACAAGCATAGATTATGAATCTTCAAAACCTACACTATAGGATGGATGTGTTTAGGAATGGGGGATGAAATTCGAAAGGGACGTGTTTCCAAATTCCAGCAAATAGACCCTAGAAATGTTATACCATCTTATTATTGTACCTTTTCCCTTCATTTGCCTACTACTGTCATAACATGTGGGTTTTTTCATGGGGACCAGGTATCAAAATGCCTTTGAATGGTCTACAAAGCATGCCCCCAGGTAAAAGTAGCAATTTGCAGAGAAGGCTTGTATATCAAATCCAAATGATAGTTTGTTACTCCATGACATAATCTGATATCACAACACTATTGAAATGACATACTTTACAATGTGACTGGAGTCTTTGACCATTTTTTTCCCCCTTCCTCTGACACCGCCTAGTATATACAGTAGATCCTGGATGGCAGGAAGCTTCTACCCAGTGATGTACTCGGCCATACTCAATCAAATTTTATTCATAAAGCCCTTTCAACATCAGCCGATGTCACAAAGTGCTATACAGAAACCCAGCCTAAAACCCCAAAACGGCAAGCAATGCAGAAGCACGGTGGCTAGGAAACTCTCTAGAAAGGCAGGAACCTAGGAAGAAACCTAGAGGAACCAAGCTCTGAGGAGTATCCAGTCCTCTTCTGGCTGTGCCGGGTGGAGATTATAACAGTACATGGGCAAATGTTCATAGATCACCAGCAGGCTCAAATAATAATAATAATAATAATAATCACAGTGGTTCAAGAGCGTGCAACAGGTCAGCATCTCAGGAGTAAATGTCAGGTCAGGGACAAGGTAGCACGCCCGCTGAACAGGTCAGGGTTCCGTAGCCGCAGGCAGAACAGTTGAAACTGGAGCAGCAGCATGACCAGGTGGACTGGGGACAGCGAGTGATCAGGCCAGGTAGTCCTGAGGTGTGGTCCCAGGGCTCAAGTCCTCCGGGATAGAAGGGAGAGAGTGAATTAGATGGAGCATACTTAAATTCGCACGGGACACCGGATAAGACAGGATGAATACTCCAGGTATAACTGACTGACCCTAACCCCCCCCCCTACACAAACTATTGCAACGTAAATACTGGGGGCTGAGACAGGAGTGGTCGGGAGACACTGTGGCCCCGTCTGAAGATGCGCCTTACGGTCGGATGCCGAGCAGTTTCCATACCAGGAGGTGATGCAACCGGTCAGGATGCTCTTGATGGTGCAGCGGTATAACTGAGGATCTGGAGACTCATGTTTTCAGTTTCCTGAGAGGAAAAATGTGTTATCATGCCCTCTTCACAACTGTGTTGGTGTGTTTTGATTATGATAGTTTGTTGGGGATGTGGACTCCAAGGAACTTGAAACTCTCAACTTCTCCACTTCAGGCCTGTCCATGTTAATGGGGTCCTGTTCTGCCCTCCTTTTCCTGTAGTCCACGATCAGCTCCTTTTGTCTTGCTCACGTTGAGGAAGGGGTTGTTGTCCTTGCAGCACACTGCCAGGTCTCTTACCTCCTCCCTATAGGCTGTCTCATCGTTGTCGGTGTTGTGTCATCAGCACACTTAATGATGGTGTTGGAGTTGTGCTTTGCCATGCAGTCGTAGGTGAACGGGGAGTACAGAGGGGTGCGTGCTTAGTCCCCTCGAGTGGCCCTAGTGTTGACGATCAGCGTGGCAGATGTGTTGTTGCCTACCCTTACCAACTGGGGGCTGCCCGTCAGGAAGTCCAGGATCCAGCAGCAGGGAGAGGTGTTTAGTACCAGGGTCCTTTGCTTAGTGATCAGCTTTGTTGGCACTATGGTGTTGAATGCTGAGCTGTAGTCAATGAACAGCATTCTCAGAGGTGATCCTTTTGTCCAGGTGTGAGAGGGTAGTGTGGAGTGCAATAGAGATTGCATCATCTGTGGATCTGTTGGGGTAGTATGCCAATTGGAGTGGTTCTAGGGTTTCCGGCGTGATTGCTTGATGTGAGCCATTACCAGCCTTTCAAAGGACTTCATGGCTACCAATGTGAGTGCTACGGGGCGCTAATCATTAAGGCAGGTGACCTTTGCTTTCCTGGGCACAGGGACTATGGTGATCTGTTTGAAACATGTAGGTATTACAGACTCGGTCAGGGAGAGGTTGAAAATGGCAGTGAATACACTTGCCTGGTAATCAGTCTGGCCCCGTGGCTTTGGGGATGTTTACCTGTGTAAATGTCTTGCGCACATCGGCTATGGAGAGGGTGATCCCACATTCGTCCTGAACAGCTGGTGCTCTCGTGCATGCTTCAGTGTTGCTTTGCTCGAAGCGAGCATAAAAGGCTTCTAGCTCATCTGGTAGGCTCTCGTCACTGGGCAGCTCGTGGCTGGGTATCCCTTTGTAGTCATGAATATTTTCCAAGCATCAGGGCTGGTGTAGTAGGATTTAATCTTAGTCCTGTATTGACGCTTCAGGACAAGTCTCTGAATTTCCTTGAGGTGGCCAGCCAGAACCCTGACTTGAACCCAATCGAACATCTCTGGAGAGACCTGAAAATAGCTGTGCAGCAGCGCTCTCCATCGAATTTGACAGAGCTTGAGAGGATCTACAGAGAAGAATGGGAATAACTCCCCAAATACAGATGTGGCAAGCTTGTAGCATCAGACCCAAGGCTGTAATCACTGCCAAAGGTATTTCAACAAAGTACTGAGTAAAGGGTCTGAATGATACCCATGTAAATTTAATCAAATTTTGATTTAATAAATTGGAAATCATTTCTAAATGTCACGCCCTGGTCTGGTTCACCTTTCTTGTGATTGCCTCCAGGTGTCGCTTATTATCCCTAGTGTATATATCCCTATCTCTCTGTGCCAGTTCGTCTTGTATGCTTTTCAAGGCAACCAGTGTTTTCCCTTACTCCTGCTTCTATTCTAATTTTCTAGTCCTCACGCTTTTTTTTTTACCCTTGCCTGTTTTCTGGACTCCGTACCTGCCTGCCTGACCTCGAGCCTGCCTGCCGCTCTGTACCTCCTGGACTCTGAACTGGTTGACATTTTGCCTTTCCGCGACCATTCTCTTGCCTAGCCCTTTTGGATTGTTTAATAAATATCAAGACTCTAACCATCTGCCTCCTGCGTCTGCATCTGGGTCTCGCCTTGTGCTCTTATACTAAACCTGCTTTTGCTTTGACATTGTTCGCTATTGTGTGTAGATTGATGAGAGAGAACCAATGCAATCAATTGTAGAAGGCTGTAACGTAACAAAATGTCAAACAAGTCAAGGGGTCTGAATACTTTCCGACGCACAGTAAATATTGATAAGTCACCTTGTACCAAATTTTTTAAACCTTATAGTTAAATTCAGAAATGGTAGGTTGAGACTAATACAGTTAGTACAGTCTTCCAATACATTAGATTAATCAGGAGTCAATATCTTTATACCATTATGGTAATTAAGGCCTTTTAATGCCACTGATGGTAAACACCAACTTTGTGTCCAAAATTCCTTTTTCATCAATATAATGGTTAATGTTCTCTGTAGAAGTTGCAGAAAGGTACAGTAGGTATTTTCCTATGTCGGCTTCCTGCCAATTGTCACTCAAACACAATCATAAGAATAGGTAGTTTTTTAAATTCCAAATTATGAACCTGGAGGTAAATTTCAGTCAAACTGAAAACGAAAAAAAAAAAAGGTTCACTGAAATCCACTACCATTCGCTTATGCCAGCTCAACCATAACCCATCTATACAGTTCAGTATTGCAATATTATGCCATTATTGGGGTACTGTTACTTTAATTACTATATTTAAAAAATACCTACAAAGGTTAAGTATATAATTTACAAAGTACGGAGTAAAAATTGTTTTAAAAAATCCAACATGCCTTTGATATTTTTTCAATTTTTCTGTTAACTTAACCTTTTCACACATTACCTTTTCCTTTTAATTTAAGGGAGATGTAGCAAAAGTACTGTAGGAAGTAATTTAATTGGTTGCAACAAAGGCACCTGTCTTTTTAATTTTTATTTTTACCTCATTTCTATCAGCATGTTAAATGCACAACCAGAGAGAAACAAATTCGAGACCACCTTTACTCCACACACAGAGAGACGAGTACAAAGCTCTCCCTCACCCTACACTTGGCAAATCTTACCATAATTATCAGGTATGAAGGTAAGACCCAGACCACGTCGAAGAAACAATAGTTTAATACTCAAACGGGGAAAGCAATAGTAACTTTAGTTGACTCTACCTACATGTACATACTACCTCAACTAACCGGTGCCCCCGCACATTCACTCTGTACTGGCACCCCCCTGTATATATTGTTATTTTTTTAAAGGTGCTCTTTAAAAGTAACAAGTAATTATCTCTTATTCTTAATCCAACTGCACAGTTGGTTAGGGGCTCGTAAGTAAGCATTTCACTGTAAGGTACCTGTTGCATGTGACTAATAAAATTTGATTTGACAGTACAAGGCAGGCAGGGGTCAGTAACCAGAGGTGTGGCAACGGTACCAGACGGCAGGCAGGCTCAGGTTCTGGGTAGGCAGAAGTCAGAAACAGGAGACAAAGAGCTGTGAAACATGGGTTTAACTCTGGACACATTAAAGGTGGGATGTATGCGAAGAGTACGGAGCAACTGAAGATGAACAGCAGAGGGCCGACTATTCTTGGAGATGGGAAATGGGCCAATAACCCTGGGGAAAGAGTTTGCGAGATCCACCCGGAGTGGCAGATCCCGGGTAGACAGCCATACCTTCTGCCCTAGCCGATACTGGGGAGCTGGGGTCCGATAGCGATCCCCTTGTCTTCGATACCTTGAGGTGGTATTGAGGAGGGCCAATCGGGCTCTCCTCCAGGTAAGACGGGCTCTCCTGCTCGGGGAAGAGCGGAGGCTGATACCCCAGGGAACACTCGAGCGGAGATGGGCCCATGGCAGGGTAGGGTGTTGAGGGCGTACTCGACCCACACCAGCTGCTGGCTACAGGTGGTGGGATTGGAGACCAGGCAGCGCAGAGTAGTCTCCAGATCCTGGTTTGCTCGCACCAACTTGCCAGTGGACTGGTGGTGGAACCCAGAGGACAGGTTGGCTGACGATCCAATGAGGGCGCAGAATGCCTTCCAGACCCTGGATGAGAACTGAGGCCCCCGGTCGGAGACCAGGTCCAAGGGCAGTCCATGGATCCGGAAGACGTGCTACACCATGGGCTGGGCCGTCTCCTTGGCCAAGGGTAGTTATCACCCATCTCTGCTCTCCTGTGCCTGACTTCCCGGCAACCAGCCACTCACCCCATTACAGCAGTGGGGTCTTTGTTTACCAACAACCAAATTAATAATTAAAAGAAAATGACAACCTCCCTACAATCAAACATGGGGAGGTTAGGTTATAGGCTACTTAGGAGTTATAATGTAGTCAGTCAGCTACTTTGACATCCATGTAGGCTAATACTACAACAAAATGTTGCCAAGCTCAAACATATCAGGTAAAACAACAGTGCTATCGAACATTATTAATAGTCTATTAAAGTGGGGCCAGGATAATGTAGCAACAGTAAATGAGATAAAGCAACAGTGACTTGGGCTTGGCTGCTGGGCTGTATCACCTTATTTCCCATCACACAGTAATGACACAAGGAGCAGTGTATGATGTAGACCAGGCTACAAGTTCTCAGCTTTACATTGTCAGATTGTCTATCACTTTTTTACAATCTCACCTTTGTCCAGGATCTCTTTGGCCACCATTCTGGCATCACTGATGTTAACATGCATTGAGACAGTTGGGTCACTTAGTGCCTTCTCCCTCTGCATTAACTCTCTGGCCATCTAGGTAGTACATAAAGGACAGACAATGGGATAAATATGTCTACCATCTATAGGGCCATTGGGAAATATAAGATCGTGTGAAAGCAGGCCTCCAACTGCCTTGTCATCCTAACAATAATCATCTGATTCATTGTGATAATCTTACACTTTGGAAAACCTTTGTTGCTTGGCTGTAATCATGAAAACAAGGAAGCTCCACTGATTTGATGATATTACACCAACATTTAAATTTAGAGTTTTTTACATAGCAACCAAGTTCCATATTGACCTGGGTCATATTAATTCGTGGACACCATAGCACATCGGTTAGCAACAGAAAAAAATGGTTTCTTCTTGAACACATGGGTCCCTTCCCGTTTCCGACCATTTTCTTAGGCGTGCACATGACAGGTGTGAAATGTATACTCATTTGTTATGCTAATCTAATCCTTTCAATGGAATGACTTTGGCTAAACTCTCAAAGATCTCTTCATGTGAACATTGGGTGCATTTGCTTTTGACCCACTTTTGGGTGGGCTACCTTTAAGGGTTACGCACAGATTTCTAAGTAACAGATTTGCCTACTGAATTATCCTGGGAACTATTTAGCATATGACCTCACCAGCAGCACATCAACTCCACCATTGTAGCCGTCTCTTTGCTTGGTGTGCGGTATTGTTGTCGCCTGCCAGGGAACATTGCTGAAAACAGATTCTGTCCCAGTTCTGCGGGTTCGTTCCTCAAACCAGTATCTGTTTGGGGAGGGACACATTAATTGTTTGTACATAGGCCATGACATTCTCTCCTCACTGTTAAACTTCCAACAATATTCGTACACCTGCATAACACATGAATGGCTGCTCATGATTGAAAACAGCATGCCTGAACATAAATCAATAATGCTTTATAATTCTCTTCATAGCATACAACATTCATAACATGAACACAGGCTAATTAAGTCAATATGTAACCGGACCATAAATGTAAAAGTCTCAACTTTGACAGGTCAACTTAACTTGTATGCCAGATATTGGAAAAATGGTCAAACAATATTTTTGCCTGACCATACAATAGATGTACTCAGTGGTGGAAAAGTACTGGGGTGGAGAAATCAGAATTAGCTAAGTAACATAGATAATTAAGATGCCTTATCTGCAGAACATGCTTATATAATTGAACTGTTGAACTCGTCATTAGAATATCTCCTTTCCGAATGGTGTTGGCAGTTGCACTGCCTCCATCATATGGGCCTCAGTCACCTGGGGCCCAGAGAGGGGAGAAGTCAGGCTTGTCTCACATGTCCCCGTTGCTATGCAGAATATCAGCAAGGAATATGGCAAAGGAGGTAAGAAGGAAACATTGCTTTCATATGTGAACTGTCTTTATTGCATCCTTCACTCATGCTGCCATACATACCCTCGTAAAACTGACCATCCTACCGATCCTCGACTTTGGCGATGTCATCTATAAAATAGCCTCCAACACTCTACTCAGCAAACTGGATGCAGTCTATCACAGTGCCATCCGTTTTGTCACCAAAGCCCCATATACTACCCACCACTGCGACCTGTACACCCTCGTTGGCTGGCCCTCGCTTCATACTCGTCGCCAAACCCACTGGCTCCAGGTCATCTACAAGTCTCTGCTAGGTAAAGCCCCGCCTTATCTCAGTTCACTGGTCACCATAGCAGCACCTACCTGTAGCACGCGCTCCAGCAGGTATATCTCACTGGTCACTCCCAAAGCCAATTATTCCTTTGGCCACCTTTCCTTCCAGTTCTCTGCTGCCAATGACTGGAACGAACTGCAAAAATCACTGAAGCTGGAGACTCATCTCCCTCACTAGCTTTAAGCACCAGCTGTCACTGCACCTGTACATAGCCCATCTGTAAATAGCCCATCCAACTACCTCATCCCATACTGTATTTATTTATTTATCTTGCTCCTTTGCACCCCAGTATCTCTACTTGCACATTCATCTTCTGCACATCTACCATTCCAGTGTTTAATTGCTATATTGTAATTACTTCACCAGCATGGCATATTTATTGCCTTACCTCCCTTATCCTACCTCATTTGTACATGCTGTATATAGACTTTTTCTACTGTATTATACTGCTTTGCTTTATCTTGGCCAGGTCGCAGTTGCAAATGAGAACTTGTTCTCAACTAGCCTACCTGGTTAAATAAAAGGTGAAAAAAAATAATAATAATTTTGCAAACCATGTAAAGGGATGGACTAAGTAACGGGGAACCAATCACGTGTCTCCACAGTGTGTGAGTCAGTCACCTCCTCCTAGGGGGAGATTGTTTTCTCTCCCCTAGTTCAAGGTTTTGTTCTGTTACTTAGTTCACACAAGTTATTGGTATTTGGGGCCTAAGGTCTGGCACAGGATGTGTGGGGTTAGTGTTTGGAACCATTGTACGTCATCTGAGGTTGCACCTATCCTGACCTATGCTGAGATTGCTTCTGGGTTATTATATAACTCCACTCAGTTGGTTCTCACGATATCCACCTTGTGGGTATGGCGACAAGCTCCCTTGTCTAAGTTATTTGAATAAAGATTTACACTACCGTTCAAAAGTTTGGGGTGACTTAGAAAAGTGCTTGTTTTTTAAAGAAAGTGTTTTTTGTCCATTAAAATAACATCAAATTGATCAGAAACACAGTGTAGACATTGCTAATGTTATAAATTACTTTTGTTGCTGGAAACATCAGATTTATTATGGAATATCTACGTAGGCGTAAATAGTGTCATTATCAGCAACCATCACGACCTGTGTTCCAATGGCACGTTGTGTTAGCTAATCCAAGTTTATCATTTTAAAAGGGTAATTGATCATTAGAAAACCCTTTTGGAATTATGTTAGCACATCTGAAAACTGTTGTCCTGATTTAAAGAAGGAATAAAACTGGCCTTCTTTAGACTAGTTGAGTATCAACTATAACTCAGACTTGTGATAAGTGTGTCTCTCCTCATTTGATAGCAGTTAGAATTTCCACCACAGTATCCAATTGTCATATTTGAGTAAAAGTAAAAGATACCGTCATAGAAAATGACTTAAGTAAAAGTGAAAGTCACCCAGTAAAATACTACTTGTCTAAAAGTGTTTGGTTTTAAATATACTTAAGTATCAAAGGCAAATTTTATTGGTAAAATATACTTAAAAACAAACGTGAAAGTTCAAGGATAAATCATTGCGATTTCCTTATGTAGGCAAACCAGAAGGCAAGATTTTCTAGTTTTTTTAAATTTACAGAGCAAGAAACACACGCCAACACTCGGACATAATTTACAAACTAAGCATGTGTGTAGTGAGTCCGCCTGATCAGAGGCAGTATGTTTTTGATAAGTGCCTGAGAATGGGACCATTTTTCTGTCCTGCTAAGCATTCAAAATGTAACGAGTAGTTTCGGTGTCAGGGAAAATGTATGGAGTAAAAACGACATATCTTTAGGAATGTATTAAAGTAAAAGTGGTCCCAAAAAATATATAGTAATGTAAAGTACAGATACCCCAAAAAACTACTTAAGTATTTTTACACCACTGGGTGTACCCCACACCTGATGTGCTTCACCAGGTTCTCGCTCATATGGCTCTCCGCGTTAGGGGAACCAGTAGGGTCCAGGACAATGGCAGAGTGGGTCCTGCGATTGACCTACTAAACACAAGCGGTAATTTCAAGTCAGTTTATCAAAATGGCCTCAAACATAACATATTCAAGAATAGTACTGTCTAATCTCTCACTAAAATTGTCATTCTTGTGGAGCTTACCAAGAGTATCCAGTGGTAGTTTCCCACATTGCAAACTCCAATCAAGCAACTGTGCTGCTCCAGACTGGTCTACAGGAAGTGAAGGTACATTTATACGGTGTGGCAGGACATCTTTTGTCAGGCAGGTGCCAGCTCTCCCTACATTGACCCCTCCAGCCTCTTATTTAGAAACATGACACAAAAGCAACTCTGCGGACATGCCTTTACCTTTGACAAGGTGTTCTTGCGCATCGCCACCTTATCCCCATGCAGGATCATCCCTGCCACAAAGTGATCCACAATAAAAACATCCCCCCCTCCACTTGAAGGTCAATCCTCTTCAGTTGGAGGTAGAAGTCAATTACCTAAAGCAGAATGGCATATGGTTGGTCAAAGTTGACATGATGCCCAGGCAATACAGTCAGCCCAAGCAACAACTCTAATTGTACTTTATACCAACTGCACGCATGGAAATTTCATACAATTCAACCATAACATGTGGGGGACCTTAACATACCTCCCCGCTTAGCCAGTCATTGGGCTTCAACGTAAGGAAGTCATGGAGGTGCAGGATGGCAACGGATCCTTCCAACAAAATTCTTGCGGTTGCCCTGTCCACTCCATCCGACGACATTGCCCACAGTTGCTTCACATATACAAACAGATTTTGGGCCTAAAAAAAACTGCCTGACTGTACAGATGTGATCAACATGCAGTAGGAAAACATGTAGAATGTAACCAAAACAGTCACATTCCACTTACTCTATTCTCCAATTCTTCATCCCTGCTGGGGTGTTTGTCAGACAGAGACAGGTCACCCTATTGAATAAATGGTGACAGTTCAGGACAGATCAGCATTTTGTGTTCACGGATATAAATAAAACTCATTGGGGACCACATGGCTTAGTAAAATGGTTATCATTTTAACATACCCAAATAAGACATGTAACTAAATAAGACATGTAACTAAATAACAACACAAAAGACCGACCTGTTGATGAAAGGTTGATTGTTCTTCCTGGTATTTGGCGCCCGTCTGGACATGCTCCTTGGTGGCACACTTATGGCCAGAGCGTTTTGCGGCCAGATGCCTTGTCCTCAGCTTTATTGGCATAGGACTGTCCACACTTCCGCCAATGGCCAGTACAGCTGCCAGTCGGTGGACACACCTCTGGGCCTGTCAGAAGCAGAGCAGGAGCACGTCTCCGTTGGCAACAGAGTAACGACATGCTGCTTGTCCGAGAAGCCCTGGTAGAGGAACAATTTGGTGCTTGGAAGCAGGAGGATTCGTCACTTTTGCCACAATCATCCTGACCAAGGCCTCAGCTCCAGTTACTGCCATGACAACCTCTTCTTGTGCCACACAGGACTGGATGCCTTCAGCAAAAGACACCATGTCTCCCTCTGACATGTAGTAGGGGAAACTGGTGGTGGGCATTTGCCTGGAAAATTGCTCATGGCACTCAGGGGTCAGGTGGAAATTCCCTAGGTTACAGTAGCCCCGCAGCACTTCCCTCGAGGCATTGGTTTGGAGTTGGTAGAGTAGATAAACCAATTTATCTACTCTGACCTTCTTCCATCCAACCAATGTATCTACTCTGACCTTCTTCCATCCAGCCAATGCCTTGAGGACAGCATTGAAGCGCTGAGCAGTTGTTGGTAATTCCATCTGACTGGATGCCCAAGCTGTTGAGCACATATTGTGCGCTCTTGTCCATGGTGTCAGAGTGACGGATGGAAATAAGCCATGAAATCAGGGCTCCATTGAAGGCACACACTCTCCAGTGTTCATTTGTAGTCACTCCTTGATTTCGTGGCCAAGAGCTCTTTGATGGCCTGCTGGTAATCGGCCACAGCTTCGGCACCCTCTGACCCCACCTTGCGCTTCACATTGTTGGAGATGTGGCTCCAGAAATTGATAGTCCTGGCTTGCGGCAGCACAGACTGGATTGCTCCCTCAAAAGCCGCTTCCCGGTTTGTGCAGAAGATTGCTGTTGATAATTGGGGAAGGAATGAAAGGATGGTGCGAAATAACTGTTTGTGGTTTTCCATGTGCCGGGTGGTGTGGATGAGGAATGCAAGGGGAAGGACAGGTGCCTCTTGAAACGCAACATGACGGAAAACAAGGGGTGAAACATAAATTGCTGAGTGTCAAACGTGGTGTCATAGTGTAAAATGTGCGCCCCTTGGTGTCTGCTTTTAATAACTGCCTTGGCCTCTTCAACCATTTCTGGTGCTGCCACCACCAGAAGGGCTGCAGGTCGAGTCTCCATATGGGTGACAAATCCAGGGAGAATGTCACCCATCATGTGTGTTGCCACCAACTCGTCCCGGTCCAAAACAATGACGTCCCTTGCTCGACGAATTGTGTTCTTCACCTGTGCCAAGTTGCGAGGTTGGTAAACTGGCATGAATGATGCATTTGGGGATGGTGGTGGGTTATTGGTCATGTCTGAGTATACTTTGCCAGGTGTTTCCGTCTTTCGCCGGGACATTTCATCTATAATTGAGGTAGCCGATCGGATGAAATCCCTTGCTTGCTGCTGTTGGCTGTTGCCGTGGGAGACATTGGAGTGTGCCTCCTCACCAAAATAGTGAATTGGCACAGGAGTATCATGCTGGTGAAGCAACTCATACTCCCTTTTTTGGAGCCCTGGTGCTTCCTTTCCTGCATAGTACCGCACCCTTAGTTTTGGTGAACGGCGAGGAAGGCTGTGGGATCCCTTCTGAATCCATCTTTTTTGGTCTTTTTTTGTGGGGGGGGGGGGGGGGMAAAATMTTTTGRCAGCGAGGTGGGGGGGCACCCTAACAAAATCTCAGTTAGGGCCCCCAAAAGGCATGTTAAGATCCAAATGAACATCAGAACATGGACAGAGTGTAACGGGGTGCGTACTGGCGGCAGAGAAGTCAGGCGCAGGAGAGTGAAAACTGATTTACAACGGTGTCGTTTAATAAACATAAAAACCACGGTAAACAGAACAATCAATGAATGGGTCAAACAAAACCCGGTATCCACCAGCATAATGTACACAAGCACTACAAGAAACAATTCCGGATAAGGATATGGGGGGAACAGAGGGTTAAATACACAACATGTAATTGATGGAATTGAAACCAGGTGTGAGGGAAGACAAAACCAATGGAAAATGAAAAGGTGGATCGGCGATGGCTAGAAGGCCGGTGACATCGACCGCCGAACGCCGCCCGAACTAGGAGAGGGACCGATTTCGGCGGAAGTCGTGACAAAGGGGGACCTGGGACTTCATCCACAAATCATCTCAGAGTAATTGCTGATCTAGGATGTGTCTATAATCTTATTCTTGTTGTAAACTGCAAAACTGATTCGAGAGGAACACTTCTACTCTGAGACACTTGATACACAAGGCCCCAGGTTAGATTGAATGTTGACACTTGACCCCTGGGGTTGAGTGGGGTCATATGGGTATCTAACTTCATGCTAATGAATTTACCTGGAGTACGAGTGATGAGTTATTGCTGACGCGGATAACGCAGAGGCTCAAGTGTTTCCACTGTACGAGATATCTGTGGAATGGCACAGACAGTATACAGGTCACAGGTCAAAAGTCTATTATATGCAAATAACACGATTGGGTTGTCGAGCTGACAATAGTGGCTCGCTCAATCTTTACATATATCCCTCCTTTCTTCCTCCCTAAAAGTAATCACTGATTATAAATAACTAGAAGGGTTACACCCATGTAGTGGAGCACTTGGTTTGACCTGCCCAATCCTGTCTAAGCAGTGATTGCTTCATTGAGGGAGTAATTCGTACCAAACATCTCAGTTCTCCCAAAGTGCACCCATTCAATTCTCAGAATGTAGAGGAAATATGGTGCAAACTCATTTTAGCCCATGCAAAAGCCAATGCACATTTGTGGCCTGCTGGAGGTCATTTTGCAGGGCTCTGGCAGTGCTCCTCCTTGCACAAAGGCGGAGGTAGCGGTCCTGCTTGCTGCGGTTTTGCCCTCCTACGGCTCCTCCACGTCTCCTGATGTACTGGCCTGTCTCCTGGTAGCGCCCCATGCTCTGGACACTACGCTGACAGACACAGCAAACCTTCTTGCCACAGCTCGCATTGATGTGCCATCCTGGATGAGCTGCACTACCTGAGCCACTTGTGTGGGTTGTAGACTCCGTCTCATGCTACCACTAGAGTGAAAGCACCGCCAGCATTCAAAATGACCAAAACATCAGCCAGGAAGCATAGAACTGAGAAGTGGTCTGTGGTCACCCACTGCAGAACCACTCCTTTATTGGGGGTGTCTTGCTAATTGCCTATAATTTCCACCTTTTTTCTATTCCATTTGCACAAACAGCATGTGAAATTTGTCAATCAGTGTTGCTTCCTAAGTGGACAGTTGATTCACAGAAGTGTGATTGACTTGGAGTTACATTGTGTTGTTTAAGTGTTCCTTTATTTTTTTGAGCAGTGTATATGTTCAATAAAACAGACGTTCAAAATTCGGAATGTAAAGCAAAAATGACTGGAAAGTTCTTCAAAAGCAGCTGTAGTGAATCAAGCATCTTGAGGTTACCTGAAATAGGTCAAAGTATATATTTTAAATCTTCTAATTTATTTATATCTTTTATTTAAACGTAGCGATGATGGAACTCAACAACATCGACACAGACAACGTTACCCTGCTATATTTGTGAAACAGGATTAACCACAGAGAGAACTTGCAATAATACAATGTATGTTTTTGTTAGCTACGTAGGGTCTGTTCTACTCGATCAGTGTTATTTTAATCGAGTTTTCATCGCTGTACCATGTGGTTCTCTAGCCACTAGCTAATCAAATATTGGGGCTGCGGTCATTATAGTTACATTTCAATTCATAAGCGATTCCCTATATTGGGGCGCAAACAGAGTTCACCTGCGAATGCAGGAACACCGGAAAATTAATAACCTAAACCAACGAAACCCAGGAACGAGAGAGCATTTTCCGAATAAACGTGAGTGAAAAACGTAATTACATAAAACTCACTCTCTCAGCCCCGGTATCTCCATTCTACCGTTATCGACTTTGTAATGCATTGTTTGTTGCGGCAAACTTGATATTTACTAAGTTTTTGGAACGGATTCCTGTTGTGGAACGTTCCACAAATTATACACGCCCCAATTTGGCTACATAAGCCTACTAACATTTACAATAGCAAAATCACAATAATCACAAGAATGGCTTCAGATCAAAGTCTAAGGTTGAGAACCGAAGGAGCAAGTGTCTTTAAAATAAGAGATTCCAGGGCAGACCCTCAATCGTTCTTACAACAATAAAATTGTCGAGGTCACCCCCTCTCCTAGGGAGGGTGACATGTTCGATGCCAATATAACGTAGAGACGAACTCGAGTGGTTTCCTTCCAAAAAGTGGGTCGCAACTGGGTAAGTCGAGTTTTTGCACCTAATGATGCTCCGAGATACGTACTTTTTAATTCGCACTTTGTTTTACCCAGATCACTTTTACCACAAGGACACGCTATAAGATAAATAACTGTCTAAGTGGAGCAGGTGATAACACCTTTGATTGGGATCTGTTTCCCCGTTTGAGGGATCTACATTTATAAGTGCCATTGCATTGAGCACAGCCATTACACTTGTAGTTTCCATCCAGTAGGGGCGCAAATAGACGTTGTGCAGGGATATCTTGGTGGTAAATCAGAGTTTACCAATTGATCTCTGAGGTGTCTGCCCTGCGAGAATACGACCAAGGGAAGGTCCGAAAACACATTATCGATACTATCATCGGATCTTTGAATGTGCCAATGTTTGAACGATTCCCTTAATTTGTTCAGAGCACTTTGAATAGCGGGTAGTTAGAACGCAAGAATGCTTATTTTTTGCTAGACTCACCTTGAAAAAGGTTGTCTCGTTTTGTTTAGAATTTTCTCAATGGCAGTATTTATCTGACCATTTTTGTACCCCCTGTACTTGAATTTTCTTTGCGTTTCAGCCATATTTCTGTCAATCTGATTTGTTTTTTACAAATTATTTTGATTCGACAGAATTGGCTGTAGGGCAAACTGTTTTTCAAGGGAAGTGGGTGACAACTGTCAGCCCTCAAACTGTTACGATCAGTAGGTTTCCTGTGAAGATCAGTGTATAGAACATTATCTTCACACAAGATCAGAAGATCAAGAAAACTGATTTGACGTGTATCAGATTGCATACTAAATCTCAAATATTCAGAACAGGAGTTAATTTGTCAATAGGGGGTGCTGTTAGCACTTATTTTTTTTCTTCTCCAAATTAAACTGCCTCGTTCTCAATTCTTGCTCGTACAATATGCATATTATTGTTATTATTGGATAGAAAACACTCTCTAGTTTCTATAAACGTTGGAATTATGTCTGAGTGGAACAGAACTCATTCTACAGCACTTTTCCTGACAGGGAGTGAGATTTCAGAAATCTTGGCCTCTGGTCCCAGGTCAGTTTTAATGTCCCTGTGAATGCTATGAGGATACAAACACTGCCTACGCCTTCCTCTAGKTGTCAGMAAGTGGTGACAATTTGAATGGAGTCGATTGCGCAATCAGGGCCTGTATAAAACACKAAAGACCYGAAGMKGCTTTCTTTTSGACCCTGCGCRCGACGCACAATGGACGTCGGACTGGCCTCTTTCCAAGCCTTGGTTTAGCCAGTAATATATCGCCGGTCATGTTTTTACTCGTTATAGGTGTTAAAAACATCAMAAGGTAGTTAATTTAAACCGTTTTATAGCAATTTATATCCGTTTAGTGCGATTTTGAGGCATTTATTTGTGACGTCCTRCCATGAGCTGGGCACTTTTCCTGTACATACCGAACGTTAGTGGCTATTTCGACGGGACAAGAGGACATCTTTCGACCAAAAGACGATTAGACCGGAGAAAGGATACATTGCCCAAGAATCTGATGGAAGAACAGCTCAAAGTAAGAACTATTTATGATGATAAATCGCTGTTCTGTTGAAAAATGTTAAACGCATAAATCGCCACTTTGTTTTGTGTAGCTTCGCTTTGGCGGACCCGGTATTGCACAGTAAGGATAATTTTAGAAATGTAAATCAGCGATTGCATTAAGAACTAATTTGTCTTTCGATTCCTGTCAACCCTGTATTTTTTAGTCAAGTTTATGATTAGTTATAGAAAGATGGCGCACGACATTTTCAGGACAGTTTTGCTACTATTCTCATTGTATAACCACGTTTTTTTGTGGCTAAATATGCACATTTTCGAACAAACTCTATATGTATGTTGTAATATGATGTTACAGGAGTGTCATCGGAAGAATTCTGAGAAGGTTAGTGAAAAAATTCATATATTTTGGTGATGATAACGTTATTGCTCCCTTTGCCTTGAATTCATGCTGGGGTAACGTTTGCACATGTGGTATGCTAATATAACGATTTATTGTGTTTTCGCTGTAAAACGCTTAGAAAATCTGAAATATTGTCTGAATTCACAAGATCTGTGTCTTTCCATTGCTATGCTTTGTCTATTTTTATGAAATGTTTTATGATGAGTAAATTGGTAATACACGTTGCTCTCTGTAGTAATTCTAGTCGCTTTGGGGAGATTTGTGATGGTGGCTGCAATGACAAACTATGATTTATACCTGAAATATGCACATTTTTCTAACAACCTATGCTATACAATAAATATGTTATCAGACTGTCATCTGATGAGGTTTTTTCTTGGTTAGTGGCTATTTATTTCTTTATTTGGTCGAATTGGTGATAGCTAGTGATGGAGTGGAAAAATAGTGGAGTAAAGAAAATTGTGTCTTTTGCTATCGTGGTTAGCTAATAGATTTACATATTGTGTCTTCCCTGTAAAACATTTTAAAAATCAGAAATGGTGGCTAGATTCACAAAAAGTGTATCTTTCATCTGGTGTCTTGGACTTGTGATTTAATGATATTTAGATGCTACAATTTACTTGTGACGCTATGCTAGCTATGCTAGTCAGTGGGGGGGGTGCTCCCGGATCCGGGTTTGGGAGGAACTAGAAGTTAAGAAAAGTATGGAATGCCTGGAGCTGTTTTGCATCACCCCTCCATAGAACAAAAATATCATCAATATACCGTTTCCAAATAATGATGTTAGGCAAGAAAACATTTGAGAGGCTTGAAAATAGACTGTTTCTCCATGTAACCCACATACAAATTAGCATCGTTAAAAGCCATGGGGGATCCCATAGCAGTACCCTTTCATCTGAATAAAGAAATCATTTAGAAACACGAAGTAGTTGTGTGTGAGTACTATTTCAGCCAATGAAAATATGCATGCACTGGAAGGTAGTTCATTAGGGTCACGTTGCAGAAGAAAATGTTCCATAGCTTCAATACCGCCCTCGTGTGGAATATGTGTATAACGACTCCACATCAAAAGTAACTAACAAAGTATTCTCAGGGAGAGGATGAAGAGATTCAATAATAGAGATCATACAGCTGGTGTCCTTTACAAAGGAGGGGAGCTGTTCTGCGAGTGGTCTAATAAAAAAAGTCAACAAAAGTAGATAGAGGGGCCGTTACTGCGTCAATGCCCGCTACAATAGGGCGCCCTGGAGGTTTTGTAACACTCCCCATCTTTACAACCAATTAATCTATAAACCTATAAACCATGACAGTTTACAGTCTAGGGTAACGCCTAGTAATTTAGTCTCCTCAACTTGTTCAACAGCCACACCATTCATTACCAGATTCAGCCGAGGTCTAGAACTTAGAGAATGATTTGTACCAAATACAATGAACTTAGTTTTAGAGATGTTCAGGACCAGTTTATGATTGGCCACCCATTCCAAAACAGATTGCAACTCTTTGTTAAGGGTTTCAGTGACTTCATTAGCTGTGGTTGCTGATGTGTATCTGGTTGAATCATCAGCATACATGGACACACATGCTTTGTTTAATGCCAGTGGCAGGTCATTGGTACAGCATACTTTACATGTTTGACATTAAAAAAGCTTCTTATTAAAGAAAACCTTTGAGCTCTATTAGATAGCTCTGAATCCACGATATGGTAGAGGTTGAAAAGCCATAAAACAAATGCGTTTTTTTTGCAACAGGTTATGATCAATAATATCAAAGGCTGCACTGAAATCTTGCAGTACAGATCCCACAATCTTATCAATGTCTTTCAACTGTTGGAATCGGCTAAGCTTTGATCATTGACATAGAACACAGTCTCATTTCCTATGTCAGAAGTTAATGGTTCTCTGAAAGACAGATGGCTTCGGAATGTGTTCGGGGGGGGTGAGAGGAGAGCAACGTGTGAAACGGGTGAGATAGATGGACATCTGTCGATTAGATGAAAGACTGGTTGAGGTCAGGAGGTGAGGACAGATTATTTTAAGGCAGTGATAAAGGTGTGTTATCCTGTTACCCTCTTTATTAGCTTCCCGTGGAGCAATAAGATGTAAGGAATGGAAAGGAGGAGTGTCTTAAGTAGGATGTATATAAACTGTGATGTGAGAAATGTTTTGCTGTCTGAATACAGCTGTACAGAACCTTGGGAAGAATTAAACTTGGTTAAGCTTCCCTAGTGTCTGTGGGTCATTTATTCTGGAAAAATAAGAACCTAACACAACCACTCATCAGTCATTTGTGTCAGTGCAGTACATGTTGAGTACCCTTCTCTATAAGCATGCTGAACGTCTGTTGTTAATTTGTTTACAGAGAAATAGCTTTGTGTTTGGTGAACCACCATTTTTCTCTCCCAACAGTTTGCTAAGAGCTGGCAGCAAGCTTATAGGTATGCTGTTAGAACCATTTAAAGGGCGCTTTACGACTCCTGCGTAGGGGAATTACTTTGGCTTCTGTTGGCTCTGTTATTCTGTGCTCCGTTTTATTACTTAACAAATAAGGAACACTCGACGTGCACTTATAAATCAAAATACAGAAGTCAAAGATCACACATACAACCGATGTCTCTTCTGAGTTCTGCCCCATAGGAAAAGTCCAAGTTGCTTGTATCATGCTTGTAGTCAACCCCCTGTGATGTCATTACCTGCTACTCCTCAGACCAAGCCCATGCATACACAGCTATACAAACTTGCAAGAAATACAATAGTTCCAGTGTTTTCTAAGGCCTCAGGAGTAAACGCCACTCCCTCAAGTTGATTTATAGAGGTATGTCTGACTAGCCTCTTATCTATTCTACTCCCCTGCAGAGCTTTTTGTTTATCATTGAAATGCTTTCTCACAGACCCCACATTTCTTTATAAGAGGCACAGACTTAAAGACTGTGGAACAATTCTAAAACCTTACAATGAATATATATATATATATATTAGTTAATCTGTAGTCTAGGACCATATAAATGTAGAGGGGGGGTCCCATAGCCCCTCCCCTTCTATTAATACAACATATTATAATACATTAAACATTTGGTGCAGCCCCTATCATGACCCCAATCATGACCCCATCACTTCCTTCTAGGCCTGAGGTGAAATACTTTCCTCTAGGCTCAGATTAAAGATATGACAAATAGGAGTGGCTATAGTCAGCTACCATCCTCAGTAGTTTTCCATCCAAGTTGTCAATGCCAGGAGGTTTGTCATTATTGATTGATAACAATACATTTTCCACCTCTCCCACACTAACTTTACAAAGTTTAAAGTTGCAATGCTTTTCTTTCTTTCTTAGTTTTTTTTAATGCATGAATACGATGGCTCACTGTTTGTTGTTGGCATTTCCTGCCTAAGTTTACCCACTTTGCCAATGAAGTAACCATTAAAATAATTGGCAAAATCAAATAGTTTTGTGATGATTCGATGAAATATGGAGTAGAATTTGTCTTTCTGCCCATAATTTCATTTAAAGTACTCCAATGTTTTTTTTCCATCATTCTTTATATCATTTGATCTTGGCTTCATAATACAGTTTCTTCTTTTTGTTGTTGAGTTTAGCCACATTTGCAGCCAGTCAGATGTGCAGCCAGACTTATTATCCACTCTTTTTGCAATATCTCTTTCAACCATACAGTTTTTCAATTCCTCATCAATCCATGGAGCCGTAACAGTTCTAACAGTCAGTTTCTTAACAGGTGCATGTTTATCAATAATTGGAAGAAGCCATTTCATAAATTCAAGTGCAGCGTCTGGATGCTCCTTATTAATCACATAAGACCAACAAAAATTTTTGACATATGGTGGGGAAATTACAAGATTGTTGTAATATTGTTACATCAAATGGTTATTTTATGCAACAGAATGTAGTGGTTCTCAATCCTGGTCCTGGGGACCCAAAAGGTTGCACATTTTTTGTTTTTGCACTAGACCCCTGATTCAAATCATCAAAGCCTTTTGATGAGATGATCATTTGAATCAGCTGTGTAGTGCTAGGGCAAAAACTAAAAATGTGCAACCTTTTGGGTCCCCAGGACCAGGATTGAGAACCAGTGGAATAGGCTTCTTAGAACTCTATTGTGTCTGTGTGAACTGAGAGGAGCTTCTGAGATTGAACTCTATCGATTTATGATGGTCTTGTCCTCTCTCGGAGCCCGCATTCCATAGAACGTTTGTGTAATGGGAGGTACCAGGGTGTGGATCTCTTATACAATATTTTAGGCCCAGCTTTTGGAACTTTGGCTTTCCTGGATATAGCCACTATATTGTGATCACTGCATCCAATTGGTACGGATACAGCTTTAGAACAAAGTTCTACAGTATTAGTAAAAATGTGATCGATACATGTGGGTAATCTTGTTCCCATATCGTGGATTCAGAGCTGTCTATCTAATAGAACTCAAAGGTGTTCTTTAATGGAAGCTTCTCTAATGCTCAGTCCCATCCTGTACTCCCTGTTCACCCGCGACTGCATGGCCAGGCACGACTCCAACACCATCATTAATTTTGCAGACGACACAACAGTGGTAGGCCTGATCACCGACAACGACGAGACAGCCTATAGGAAGGAGGTCAGAGACCTGGCCGGGTGGTGCCAGAATAACAACCTATTCCTCAACGTAACCAAGACCAAGGAGAAGATTGTGGACTACAGGAAAAGGAGGACCGAGCACGCCCCCATTCTCATCGACGGGGCTGTAGTGGAGCAGGTTGAGAGCGTCAAGTTTCTTGGTGTCCACATCAACAACAAACTAGAATGGTCCAAACACACCAAGACAGTCGTGAAGAGGGCACGACAAAGCCTATTCCCCCTCAGCAAACCTAAAAAGATTTGGCATGGGTTCTGAGATCTTCAAAAGATTCTACAGCTGCAACATCAAGAGCATCCTGACTGGTTGCATCACTGCCTGGTACTGCAATTGCTCGGCCTCTGACCGCAAGGCACTACAGAGGGTAGTGCGTACGACCCAGTATATCACTGGGGCTAAGCTGCCTGCCATCCAGGACCTCTACACCAGGCGGTGTCAGAGGAAGGCCCTAAAAATTGTCAAAGACCCCAGCCACCCCAGTCAAAGACTGTTCTCTCTACTACCGCATGGCAAGCGGTACCGGCGTGCCAAGTCTAGGACAAAAAGGCTTCTCAACAGTTTTTACACCCAAGCCACAAGAATTTGAACAGGTAATCAAATGGCTACCCGGACTATTTGTATTGTGTGCCCCCCCCAACCCCTCTTTTTACACTGCTGCTACTCTCTGTTGATCATATATGCATAGTCACTTTAACTATACATTCATGTACATACTACATCAATTGGGCCGACCAACCAGTGCTCCCGCACATTGGCTAACCGGGCTATCTGCATTGTGTCCCACCCGCCAACCCCTCTTTTATGCCACTGCTACTCTCTGTTCATCATATATGCATAGTCACTTTAACCATATCTACATGTACATGCTACCTCAATCAGCCTGACTAACCGGTGTCTGTATGTAGCCTCACTACTGTATATAGCCTGTCTTTTTACTGTTGTTGTATTTCTTTACCTACCTATTGTTCACCTAATACCTTTTTTGCACTATTGGTTAGAGCCTGTAAGTAAGCATTTCACTTCAAGGTCTACACCTGTTGTATTCGGCGCACGTGACAAATAAACTTTGAATTGATTTAATGTCAAATATGTAAAGTATGGTGTACCTCAGGGCAGCTCTCTAGGCCATCTACTCTTTTCTATTTTTGACAATGACCTGCCACTGGCTTTAAACAAAGCATGTGTCCATGTATGCTGATGATTTAACCATATACGCAACAGCAACCAAAGCTAATGAAGTCACTGAAACACTTAACAAAGAGTTGAAGTCTGTTTTGGAATGGGTGGCCAGTCATAAACGGGTCCTGAACATCTCTAAAACTAAGAGCATTGTATTTGGTACAAATCATTTCCTATGCTCCTGACCTCAGCTGAATCTGGTAATGAATGGTGTGGCTGTTGAACAAGTTGAGGAGACTAAATGACATGACAGTTTACAATCTAAGGTAATGCCATGTTCAAAACAGATAGATTCAATGGATGTAAAGATGGGGAGAGGTCTGTCTGTAATAAAGAGATGCTCTGCTTTTTTGACACCACACTCCAAAAAGCAAGTTCTGCAGGCTCTAGTTTTGTCTAATCTTGATTCTTGTCCAGTGCTGCAAGGAAGGACGTAGTTAAGCTGCAGCTGGCCCAGAACAGAGCGGCACATCTTGCTCTTCAATAGAGACTGGCATGCATAGTATTTTTAAGAGGAGAGACTGACTGCATCACTTCTTTTTATAAGAAACATTAATCTGATGAAAATCCCAAATTGTTTACATAGTCAATTTACACACAACTCTGACACACACACTCTTACCCCATCAGACATGGCACCAGGGGTCTTTTCACAGTCCCCAAATCCAGAATAAATTCACGAAAGTGTACAGTATTATATAGAGCCATTATTGCATAGAACTCCGTTCCATCTCATATTGCTCAAATTAACAGCCAACCTGGTTTCAAAAAGCAAATAAAGCAACACCTCACGGCACAATGCCTCTCCCTTATTTTACCTAGATAGTTTGTGTATATGTAGGATACATGTGCCTTTAAAAAAAATGTTTGTCGTTCTGTCCTTGAGCTGCTGTTGTCTACTAATGTTTTGTATTATGTCATGTTTTGTGTGGACCCCAGAAAGAGTAGCTGCTGCTTTTGCAACAGCTAATGGGGATCCTAATAAAATATCAAACAAGATTCTCTGGTCTGATGAAACCAAGATTGAACTCTTTGGCCTGAATGCCAAGTGTCACGTATGGAGGAAACCTGGGACCATCCCTACGACGAAGCATGGTGGTGGGAGCATCATGCTGTGGGGATGTTTAAGTGGCCGGGACATGAAGACTAGTCAGGATTGAGGGAAAGATGAATGGAGCAAAGTTCAGAGCGATCCTTGTTGAAAACCTGCTCCAGAGCGCTCAGGACCTCAGACTGGGGCGAAGGTTCACCTTCCAACAGGACAACGACCCTAAGCACACATCCAAGACAGAGCAGGAGTGGCTTCGGGATAAGTCTCTGAATGTCCTTGAGTGGCCCAGCCAGAGCCCGGACTTGAACCAAACCTAAGATCTCTGGAGAGACCTGAAAATAGCTGTGCAGCGACACTCCCCATCCAACCTTACAGAGCTTGAGAGGATCTGCGGAGAAAAATGGGAGAAACTCCCCAAATACAGGTGTGCCAAGCTTGTAGCGTCATACCCAAGAAGACTCAAGGCTGTAATCGCTGCCAACGGTGATTTAACAAAGTACTGAGTAAAGGGTCTGAATACTTATCTAAATGTGATATTTCCATTTATTATTTTCATAAATTTGCTAAAAAAATAAAATCTAAAAAACTGTTTGCTTTGTCACTATGGGGTATTGTGTGTAGATTGATGAGGGGAAAAAACAATTGAATACATTTTTGAATAAGGCTGTAACTTAACAAAATGTGGAAAAAGTCAAGAGGTCTGAATACTTTCCGAATGCTCTGTAAATACTAACATATTTTCACTAATCACTTTAACACCATTACACATGGAACTACGTTATATTAAGTACTTAAATCAATATAAAACAGCTCACATAAGTATTGCTTACCTATGTGACGTTTTTGAAGTAATGTACGATGAGCAAGGATGCGACTACGTGTCTCAGCAGCATTCCTAAAACACGTACACATCTCATTTGAATAGTCTAGGTACATTAATATCAGAGGACGTAGAGGGGCGGAAGGATATGGACTGTACCTAAAAGCACCCAAATAACAAGGGTTACAATAGCATCTCTCTCCATTGAATACAGGTGGGTGACGTCAACAACCTTATCGAATATTCAAAAACGGATTACAGTAATGACCTATGCACCAAGCTCAATAAAGTATAGGCGGGAGCTAGACAGCTGTTGTGCTGCTTTGCTGACAATGACTCATTGTTAGGGCAGAGAGACGTGTATCATGTCAATATATCCATAATCTTTGGTTCACCCTCTGATCAGATCTGCTGTGGATTTTCTTTTTCTTTTTTTAAGTTAAATGAATGGACAGACTGGACCATCGTTGAATTGTGTGCAAAAAGGTTTGTATTTTAGCTTTACTTTTCACTAAGCAGTTTTAAAATGTAGTTAGAATAATTGATATAGGCTTTCTGTTTGTATAGACTAGTAGGCTATGCGTCAAGGCATACAATTAGGCCTAAATTGTAGACCTATGGAAAATTCATTAAATTAATAGTAAACTTTTGCATATTGTCTTATGTAAATGTTTATTAGTAATGCTATGGCTATATTATAACAGCTTTTTTTGTATTTACATTAGGCTATTCAATTTACATTTTATTGTGGTTTATCCATCCAATAAGTATCTGCAAGCCATTCTTCAAAATCGGTAGATTAAATAAAGAATATAACTTATATTTTTTAAACTATGCAGTTAAGAACAAATTCGTATTTACAATGACTGCCTACCCTAGCCAAAACCTAACCCGGAAGACGCTGGGCCAATTATGCGCAGCCCTATGGGACTCCCAATCATGGCCGGTTGTGATCCATCGAACCAGGGCCTGTATTGACGCCTCTAACACTGAGATGCAGTGCCATAGACCGCTGCGCCACTCGGAGCTCATAAATGCATGCCTCTTAGATCAACTGTCCCAACCTTGTTCTTTTTTCTATTCATTACGATTACTTTTTGTTCCACGCACCACAAACCTAAAATAAGATTGTAGCCTACAACTAGAAGTGCGCGGAGCTTCACTAACTAGTTTTCCATCCAACCTTTTTATGTGAGTAGCCTATGCGTCGGATAAAAAAATGTTATGACAGGGCAAATTTGTCGGTAAACTTTTGAGATGTCGACAAAATAAAATGCACTAGACAAGGTGGGATCTTTTGTGTCGGTAATTTTGCGCGTAATATCGGTGAAATGGCTTTATGCAGCAAATATTGATATAATAACCAGCATATTAAACATGGAGTCACGCGATGGTGTTGTACCTCCTATGACTCAGGAAAGCATGCAGTTTATTAGGCTAAAATATGTTATGAACTTCACAGGGTGGTGAAAATGTTGTGATGGAGTTTTATACTCCAATAAATATCGAGGGTCTTATTCTGGTGAAATTATGATCGATCCTTTGCTGCCGTTTGACAAATAAAAATAATATCGGCTTCAATTTTGTTACTTTGTAACTATAAAATTGATAAGATTCCTGCAAAATTATCTGCTTTTCATAGGCAAGTATTCTTAGCGTGGTCACTAAAATATATATTTTTTGTGTAATTCCCCCCGCATAGGTATTTAATTTGGAACAGTAAGGATATTTTGTATAGAAACAAGTCTTTTTTTTCTTTTTTTCATATCCTCCTGGTGAGTCAACTTTTTAATGCAGAAGGATTGTTACTCAATTATGAGGAATGTTTATCTCGTTACAATATAACTCACACCTGGAGTTCGCCATAGTCTGATGCTATTCCATCTGGAACTCTCATGTTGTTAAAGAGGTGTAACCAGACCTCACCTTCTTGAGCTAACCTCGCATTAATCGAGTTGACTCTACAATAGGAAAAATATGTTTCTCATCACTTCCTCAGAACAACCGATCTACACGTGCTTTATTTCAAAGGGATACTGTATATATTCCTTATGTCACAATTTACTAGAATACATTTGTCAATAATATCTGTTGGGAAAAAGTATGGTTATTACCACACAAGAACCTGCTTGTTAACAAGGTCAAAGAGGTCTCTCAGAATGATCGATAAGTATTACCTTGCGAATCATTACCTGAAGAAACTCAAAAAAGACATTTAACATTAACACATTGTGTTGAGCATCCAGAAACAATTTTGCATTTATTTTGGCATTACCGCAAGATATTTATAATTGTTAATATTCTTGATAACTCTTTAATGTTTTCTATAAGGAATTCGAGCAGTACATTAAGACCATTCTACATTCGTCCAATAAGAAAGCTGTTAAAACAGTCAATACGTGTGCATCTTTTAAGGTCTTCAATCTGTAATCTGTTGTGGCCCCTAGCATATGTTATCATTGTCTTATTGTATGTATGTATACTAATGTGTCTGCAATAACATCTGCAAAATATGTGGATGTGACCAATAACATTTGATTTGATATGAGGAGGAAAAGATAGTCATCAAACAGCTTTTCAGGTTCGACGACTCACCCAAATGATGTGCATCTCACTCACTGACGATAGCCGATGGGCTCCTGCCAAAAGTCTATCTCTCTCAAGATAAATAATGAAAAGCCTTTGTTCCAGCAGGAGCCATTTGCTTTCCAACCTGTGCTATTGTAACAGTATATGTAACGGATGTGAAATGGCTAGCTAGTTAGCGGGTACGCACTACTAGCATTTCAATCAGTTACGCTATCGCACAATTGCATTTGAAATATTGCGAAAGGGCTGTTTTGGCCGCATGCTGTTCACTGACCGATTTGCCATGCGTTCCCGACTGTAAGCAATGCATTGTGATTGGGTTTACACACAACCCACAGCTGGGCTATACATGATTTCTTTTGTGATCTATTGATCCTCTGTGGCTAAATTACAGGCAAATGTATTTCAATGTACTTCCCATGGCTATGATTCTCTAATGAAATACATGATGAAGTACAACTCTGGAGAGATGGTAGTTGCAGGCTCATGTCTCAGGGCAGAGAGAAGGAAAGATCATAGAAATTCTGGTTCTGTGAGAGATAGTCACGCTTATCAGGCGCGGGCTGAAAATCTACGTTTTCACATTCGAGCACGTAATTTTTTTTTAGGTGGCAGGATAATTACAGAGTAGGCAACTGAAATACATTTTGATCGCTTTTATTAAAATGTTTACATTGCAAACAGTGGAAATTATTATTCATGTCACGAGAGGTACCGGATCCTGGCAAATAGGTTCCGGAACGAAACAGTCCAAAACTGAGAGGTGTATCCGGCTCAAATTAAGCACTGAACGGCAGTCAAGCATCGATCATCTTGTCACCAGAATAAGACCCTCAATATTTATTGGAAAGGAGCATCAAGCTCATCTCTGTGCACTTTCAGTGCCCTGTGAAGTTAATAATCTATTTAATCTGTGTCCTAATAAACTGCCTGGTTTCCCGAGTCGTTGTGGGACTCGGGAACACACCATATCCTCGCGTGACTCCAAGATTACTTTCGATAAATTGGTTATTATATCAATATTTCCGCATAAAGACGTTTCCACCGCCATTTCTTGCATAATTAATTTATACAATTGTATCGCAACTTCCTGTTTTTCTCACAGCTGTCATTACTTTTTTCTATATATGGTATGACTTTATTTGCATAAAAATTTGCATAAAAACTGTTTGGAAATGTGATTGAAACTTTTGGCAAAAAATAAAATAAAAAGCTGCCCTGTGAAGTGTTAGTAGCAGAGCTGTAATTTTGAGTGACGAAAGCATATTACCCACGGGCCACAGACGTCAGTTTTAAGTCTAGTTTTGATGTACATTTGATTGAGTTGTCAACTAAACAATTTAAAAGTGAAATCAACAAAACGTGGAACCATGTCATTGGATTTAGGTTAAGAAATCCACAAAATTCCTTTATTTAGATTGATGACTTTTGTTAGTAAAACGTTTACTGTTGACAGGAGAACAAGAGGAGACAATAGGACGAGGTGGATAATTTTATAATAAGGCCGTTTAATTACGTGTAAAGATATCTTAGTAAAATCTTGCAGCAAGGCTCTTTCAGTCTGACTCTTAGTGAATCGTCCGGAAAAGAGACCAGTTTCCAGAAATGTACAGTACTATATAGACAACAAGCAAAGTAGGTAGATCTGCGAGTCCGGCCTTCCGATTGGTCGATCTGGGTCTTGGGTAGTCCTGATCAGGCCTGGTGTCCACGTTCCATTGGTTCCTGAGAGTTCTTTGTCCTGAGGTCCAACCATGGGTTGGGTGTGTCTGTGTGATTGTCATGGGGGAGGGGAATTGTGGGTGCCGMGTATATGTCCTATGTGTCCAGCATATGTCCAAGAGAAAGAGGGGATGTGTATGTTGTGTCAACTTATAGGTAATGTTGAGAAGTTGTTAAAACAAGTTACCAATATCTAATACAATTTCTTACACTTTTTGAACATTATATATATATGATGGCGATAACGTTGATTCAACCAGTTTGTTCCCAGTGGGTAGCCCCTTCAAGATTTTACATTGCTTCCTTGGTCAAAATGTGATGCTCTTGTCTTCTAACAGATGGGCAGTCTTCTAGAGATGGGTAGGTGCAAGCAGGTACTTGTCCTAGCTATTTTCTGTCTGTCAGCAGCAGTGATGTACTCCTTCATATACCACCATAGCACAACAGAAGAAGACGCATATCAATTAGTTCCTCAGCAAACAAGGTACATTTTCTTTATCAGTAACTGTTTGTTTGAACTTTTAGTTGGAAGACTTTCACCGGTTATGTTGAAGCCTGAAAACACACTTTTTTTTATTTTTATGACGGTTCTGCCATCGCGAAAATCAATAAAGTACTTTACCAGTTTTAAAATTGTACATTGGGCCTCTATCTTCAGCAATGGAACCTTTCCAGTTCTTGCAGATTGTGATCTATTTGTCCCTGCGAATCAATAGAGCCGTACCATCCACCAGTCTCAGACAACCCAATTGCACCTGTCAGGGAAGCGGAGTGTTGGTACTGAAAGATCACCTTCCAAAAGACCGGTATGATGACATAGTCAAACGAAGAGCTGAGGAGTACAGGAAGCATCATATCAGGTGGGTGAAAATATTACAAATCTAACCTGGTGTTACGGAAATCACGTAGCTTGCTTAGCGAGTAACCCGATTCGGCTCATACCTGGCTCGAACACGAGACCTGTGCTTCGCAACCGTCACCCATTTAACATTTCAAGCCAACTGTGGTTAGTTTATTGTAATTCCGTTACACTGGCAAGCAGGTCATTTCTGGGCATGATATTCTTCCATTTCAAAAATGGAAGAATACTCACTAAATTGATTGGTATGTCTTAGATATGCCCACGGCCTACTGTACGTGCTGTACTCGAAACATTAATATTTCCCATTTGATAATCACCTAGGACAAGCTCCAGTCTGAACAGGCTTCTTTTTGCTCCACCCAACTCCCCTCTTCAGTATCCAATCCAGGGGTTCACTGTTGCCCCTCTTCAGAAGACATTGATACCAGGTAGCCTATGCAATAACCATTTTGTTTATGTACCGTCCATCATCAATAAAGACTACCTGTATACAGTATGTTCTCTGCAAAGCAGTTACACAATAGATTAGTAACTCGATGTTTAAATTGTGCTTATAAAAATATAATTTCAGGTTTAGCTCTCCATGCAGCAAAAAGACAAAGTTACACGGTTTGTTCGAAACGCTTTGAATTGATCATGGGTTTATGGGTCTTGTGTTGTAATGAACAACTATTTGTTGGTGTTTGATTGGAATCTTTGGTATAGACTTTACAGTCAGGATATTTATTGACTTAACGTATGCAGTGTATGTTATGGCTAAAGCCAGTGTACAAACAAAGTCAATTTTACCCTTACTGTTAAGAGTTACCTGCTCTTTTTGGTGGTGGTTCTTTACATCAGGTGTCATGCCTACCATTTTCTGCTTAGCTTTTACTTCATGTAGGGGAGAACCGGGATGAAAGTAACACTTTTTTTCTTCGTTTTTTCCTATTTACTCAGAGATCGATAGTGCTAGAAAAAAAACATATTTTATGATAAACAACTTACAGTATATATGTCCTATACCATTATAAACTGTAATTAAATGTCTAGGATACAGTATTTTAAAATACAAAGACCGAGAACGAAACTAACACTACTTTTGTACCTGCCAGGCAGGTCTAAACTAAAACAAGCTTGGCGCAAAATTAACAGCTGGCCAAAAGTGCACAATATGTCTTATTTACATTTTTTCTGGTTTGTTGAAAGTAAGGAGCATTACAAAGGTACTATCAGCCATAGTTTCTTTGTCTCGATTCAATAAATAAGTATATCGGTTCGAAATTCATTCAAATTAACCATGCGTCAACATCGCAAAGTCACACAACCACTATTTTTGACTTATTTAGCCTATTTATCGGACTAAAATGAACACATAATAGCTATATTAACAAAAGTTTTCTTTAATGGAAATGTTAAATGACTATTCATGTTCAGCCCAACAAATCAGACGTGCACCACTTGGCTTTGTCATGCGTACTCCTCGTGACGTAATGGAATAAACATTTATATTCTCTACACAAATGGCAAACTCATCATGCTTATCACATTTCCATGGCGTGAGATAATTGACGCCCAGAATCATAGCTATATAATAATATTTTTTAACCTCTAACCTGTCGATAAAAGCATATTGTGAGAAGCTAATCAAGTCAATTAAGGCATTATTTTAAAGATGTCATATCATTTTTAAACATTTAGATAGAAATATGATTAAGAAGAGGCAATGGCCAGTGCTTAAACATGTGTTTATTTTATTCCAGGTCATCAGTTGAAATTTTGTCTCACCGAAGACTAGCTAACATGATACTTAAAAGCTATGCTGTCATTTAGTCACAAGATGGGTTAAGAAAAGTACATATGTAAGCACAACTCTACAACCTAAAAACATTTCTGGGTCCGATGGTCGTGCTGACTTCCCTACATCATTCTAGCTTCTGAGTTATCTGAGAAAATGGGCATGTTACTTTCGTCCCAGTGTTATGATACTTATGATTTGTCCCACAGATGGTTTGTTTATGCTTTTACCGTTGTGACTAGATGGAGTAACAACAGCTTCATTTAGTGGACGCATGTCAACTGTAGCATTGTAGCAAACCCTAAGCCATTCTCCTAACTTGCTCCGTTTATTCACATAAACTGCGTCGTTAGTTCTCCTAACCTGCCACGTTAATTCACCTAACCTGCCGCGTTAATGATCCTAACCTGCTATGTAAACAAATTATCAGTACCATCACACCGGTTCTCACTCTCTTCCTTTCCTTGAAGTAAGCAGCAAATAGTTTTTTTCCCACTGGTTCATTCCTCGGTTATGGTATGTCTTTTTGAGACCGCATTGAAATGAACAGGATTGACAAGTTTTTTTTTCAAATGTTTTCCTAGCTAACTGCCTATTCACAGACCGTTTCGCAAATATTAAAGGCACATGTTCAAATTAAAGTTTTACCATGTAGAACAAATCTTCCACCTATTTTTCACATTTGTCTACAATGACTGTAATGCTAACACGTTTTATGCTCCAAAAGATACAAATCATTTTTGAACTGTACATCTAAACGCTAAATCTCAATTCAGTGTTTTTCTGCTTCAATCTAACTTTTAACAGCTACTTAATTTTAATACACCCCTGAGGAACTTAATTGATTAGAGAACGAAGTATGCAGATGCTAACGGGAACCACATTGATTCAACAACTGTACAATCACATAAGTTCCATAGAAGTGGGAAATGGTCCATCTGCTCAACCTTTGACCCGAGTCTATGAAAACGCTATGGCGTTATGTACCTGCAGGTGACTCTGAGTGTGTCCAGTGGTGTCCTGGCCATCAAGGCCCTTGGAGAGGGGGACAAAGAGGGACAGGTAGAGAAAGAGATCACTGTCCAGTCTACCAGCCTATCTGACCTCAACAATCTTCTGGGACGAATTACCTACACCAGCACTGTGTATCGGATGAGGACTGGAGACTTGGGTAAGGCCATCGATCCAGCTTTCCTACCATACCCATGTCTTCCTCTCCACATGATCTGAGACCATCATATGACACCACCCTTCCCTGCTCTTTCACCAGCTCACTTCACGTTTGAACACCATGAGGCTGTCTTCCCCATTGTCATCCAGCAGACATCAATGCCCGTTTTATATGACATAGGAAACGGTGAGATCCCCCTTTATTCCCTTGTAATGTAGCCAGTATCTGAAAGTGAAATTGGGGATAATGAATCAACCATAGGGGGAGGATCAAGACTCGGGATCAGAGTGGTGGGGATAGACATAAAGGGTACACTAAAGATAATGTGATTGTTAATTCGTTGTTTTTGGTCATGAAGCTTCTACAGGTATGTGCAAACGGCGGCGTCTTTAAACTGCAAAACTTATGGCTATCGGCGGGTACCAAGATTAGGTCATCAGGGAGAATTATGACATCACCCCTCATATGATGAAAATATGAAAGCTGAGCAAACATGCTGTCAGCTTGCCAAATTCAACATTCCATAACCCTACTTCCTCCATTCCTGAAAAGTGGAGCTTTAAGCATCTTCATCATGAGTCCAAACTCTTGTCTTACCAACTTCAACCTGCCATCACCGAACTGCTATCAGCAATGTTGGTTTATTGACATAGTCGGGTCCAAAATTATTGGCACCTTTTGATTAAAGAGTGCTAAAAAGACTATAAAAAAAAAAAACACTGAGTTGCTGTATATTGTATGCAAGAAAAGCGAGGAAAATTGTTATTTTATAGTAATACAATTGCTCAGAAATAGATTTAAGAAGTAAAAAATATAGGGGTCAAAATGATTGTTTTCAACACTCGAGCTCCTTCCCCCTGCGAGAATAATGACAGACTTTTTTCTAAAATGCTTTGTGAGTTTAGAGAACACATTGGGAGGGATCTTAGACCATTCCTTCATACAGAATCTTTACAGATCCTTGATATCCTTCATCCTGGTATTTGGTAAAGTTCATGATGCCGTTGTCCATAAGGGCCCCTGGACCAGTGGAAGCAACAAAAAAAATCCCCATAATATCACAGATCCACCACCATAACAGTCTGTGGGAAGCTAGATGTTAAATCAAATTTAATTTCAACTTCCTCTGCCGGTTGTCTGGTAACACATTATTAAACAGACTTTCCTAATGTGACAGCCTGTAAGGTCAGTGAGAGGGTTTTGTGCATGCAGGAACAGTCATGTATGCCTTTTTTTACATAATAGTGTAGGTTAACAGGGAGAATAAACCAATATGAAAGTTATCAATATCTTATTGAATTATCAATATTGGTGCCTACCACTAGCAAACACATTGTGTATAAAACCTTAAAAGGACCCCTAATATGGGATTTCACATGACTGAGAATACAGATATGCATTGTTGGTCAGAGAACTTAAAAAAAAAAAAATAATAATTAAATAGGGGTGTGGATCAGTAAACCAGTCAGTATCTGATTTGACCACCATTTGCATCATGCAGCGTCACACATCTACTTTGCATAGAGTTGTTCATTGTGGCGTGTGAAATGCTGTGCCACTCATCAATGGCTGTGCGAAGTTGCTGGATATTGGCAGGAACTAGAACACTCTGTCGTACACGTCGATCCAGAGCCTCCCAAATATGCTCAATGGGTGACATATGGTGAGTATTCCGGCCGTGGAAGAACTGGGGCATTTTCAGCTTCCAGGAATTGTGTACAGATCCTTGCGACATGGGGCTGTGCTTTATAATCCTTGTGACATGGGGCTGTACATTATCAAACATGAGGTGATGGCGGTGAGTGGCACGACAATGGGCCTCAGGATCTCGTCACGGTATCTCTGTCCATTTTTTAAATTGCCATCGATAAAATGCAATTGTGTTCGTAGCTTATGCCTGCCCATACCATAACCCCGCCGCCACCATGTGGCACTTTGTTCACAACGTTGACATCAGCAAACCGCTCGTCCACACAACGCCGTCTGCCCAGTACAGTTGAAACCAGAATGAATCCATGAAGAGCATACTTTTCCAGCATGCCAGTGGCCATGGAAGGTGAGCATTTGCCCACAGAAGTTGGTGACGACGCCAAACTGCAGTCAGGTCAAGACGCTGGTGAGGTCGACGAGCACGCAGATGAGCTTCCCTGAGGCGGTTTCTGACAGTTTGTGCAGAAATTCTTCGGTTGTGCAAACCCTCCGTTTCATCAGCTGTCTGGGTGGCTGGTCTCAGACGATCCTGCAGGTGAAGAAGCCAGATGTGGAGATCCTGGGCTGGCATGGTTACATGTGGTCTGCTGTTGTGAGGCCGGTTGGATGTACTGCCAAATTCTGTAGAATGACAGAGGCGGCTTATGGTAGAGAAATGAACATTCAATTATCTGGCAACAGCTCTGGTGGACATTCCTTCGGTCAGCATGCTGATTGTACGCTCCCTCAACTTGAGACATCTGTGGCATTGTGATGTGTGACAAAACTGCACATTTTAGTGGCCTTTTGTTGTCCCCAGCACAAGGTAATGTGTGCACTGTGTAATGATCATGCTGTTTAATCAGCTTCTTGATATACCACACCTGTCAGGTGGATGGATTATCTTGGCAAAGGAGAAATGCTCAATAACAGGGATGTAAACAAATTTGTGCACAACATTTGAGAGAAATAAGCTTTTGTGTGGATGGAAAACTTCTGGGATCTTTTATTTCAGCTCATGAAACATGGGACCGACACTTTACATGTTACGTTTATATTTTTTTTCATTATACAAATCAAACAGACACGTCCACCTCCAATTGCAGTAGGATCTTGGAGGTCGCTGCATTAAACCAGAGATTCTCTCATTGCAGATATCAACTCCCGGGTGACCATCGTCACCAAGACGTTTCTGAGATACACCGAGCTGCAGGTCCTCATCAGTAGCATAAGGACCTATTACAAGGACATCAAAATCATCATCGCCGACGACAGCCTGGAGCCACAGAAAGTGAACGGCTCCAACATTGAGCAGTACATCATGCCCCCAGCACAGGTACAAGCTGGTTTTGGTCAAATTGAAAACCTCAAAGTGGACATTCAACGTGAATTGATGATGGACATAAAATACATGTTGAGCATGTGTGATTGAATTTCTGAGTTGAAAGGAATAGAAATAACATTTTATTGAAATGTTATTGGCAGTTATTAATTAACCCAGGTGTATGTATTTGTCTCCAGGAGCAGATCAGTGCAATAAGGGCAACCTGCCATAGACTTACACTTACAGATGTAGGATCTTAATTTGAGCCAGTTTGCTACAGCAGGAAAATAATCGTGCAGCAACAGGAAATGTGGATTATAATTAATGGACATTTTTGTAGGGGTTGATGCATTTTTTTCCATTGGGGCAAGTTTTGAAGTGCAAATTACAAACGTTAGCTGTGCAGGAAAATTCTCAACAACAAATGAGTAATCAAATTAAGATCCTACATCTGTAACAAACTCCAGTCAGCCACACTAGAATTGAATAAAAATACATTTGAGAAGAACGCAGGCAACCACCAAAGCCTTGAAGTTTGAATTGTCATTATCAGCAGCAGTCAGACAAATGAGCAGGTTTAGGCAACAGCCTTCGTAAGCATGCACGTTTATTTAGATGACGTCACATACGTTTTTCTCATTCATTGTGGCTATTGTTGAAACAAAAGGCTTGTTTAAATGGCAGCCCAATTTTGATAATTTTTTCCCCTCACTAATTGGTCTTTTGACCAATCATATCAGCTCTGAAAAAGAGCTAATGTGAAAAGATCTAATGTGATTGGTCAAAAGACCAATGAGTGGAAAAAATATTACAATTGGGCAGCCTGCGTAAACATAGCCTGGCTCTAACATGTGTCCTTTGTCCTGATCTTGTCCATCTTCTTATTGTGCCCACATTTTTAGACGGGTGTAGACCATTAAAAGACTCAATGTGATCTAATTGTTATCAGATCTTTATGACCATCTCCCGAGGAAGACGAGCATTCTGTCTGGATATCTTACAAGTGTAGATGGATCTGGACAGTGAAACCATTTAAGTCATCATTATCCCGCCCTCTAAAATCCTTGACAGGTGATGCCATTGATTTATGGCATCTAATATGTCTTAAAATAAATATTATTTAGAAAGAATATCTGTCAAATATTTTGAATAGAGGGAGGCACTAGGATATGGTCACGATGCAGACGATGCACGATGCAAACGGTTACAATGTGGGTAGCAGGGGTGGAACCCTCCCTGAAATATGATTGCCTCCCCATTCTCATTGGGTCAGAGCGCTGTCAATCTGGCTCAGATTGTAGATGAAATGTCCGCAATCAGCAGTTAAGTGGTTTTGTTTTTCTTCCTCCACATTGCGCTCTAACGTTCGCTCTAACTTTAATTATCACCCCGTTCCTGAGAGGTAAGACTGTTTCCCTTCACAATGCTCACCAGCCACGCAGGAGACATTAGAAGGTACTGTGACAAAACCGCAATTGAAGAAATGCAGATATTTTTTTACTGATCAATATTTGTATGATGCGTTTCAGTCACTTACTGATACAAATTGTTACGCCTTTGCCATTTTCAAGTCATTTGACATATTTTCTTATTAGCCTTATCAACATAGAAACTGGTTGTAGTTTTTGTGCTACAATTGTTAAAGCTATTCTGTAACAATATAGATAAAACCACTATTGTTTGTCAGGGTAGCTTGTCATTTCGGGCATTTTGTGTGGTATTAAAAAATATTATGCTAACTCCAGTAATGTAAATTGCTTTCACCAATCTAACCATATCAACATCAGATTTTATTTTGACTGTCAATATATACTGAGCAGTGGGGGGAGCTATAGCAGGACAGGCTTATTGTAATGAAATTAATTAGTCATTCTAGCTATTACAATGAGCCCCTTCTCCTATAGCTCCTCCCACCAGCCTCCACTGACACTTAGTGTACAAAACATAAAGAACACCTTCCTAATATTAAGTTCCACTCCCCCCTTAATTAATATAATAGTTTGATTAGGACATTCGCGTGCTTTGCAAGAAGAACGATTTCCATAACAATCCTGTTTCCATGGACACACCTGAAATCAGGCTACCTAATGCTACTTTGATAAATGCAGACAAACGCCAATCAAACTAAACGTTCTACCACAGCGCGCATGCTATTTTTGGGAAGCGTGTTTTATTCTGAGTTCGGACGTATAAAGTTTGTATGCGAACTACTTCTAAGAGCCATCCATTGTTCCGAACACACTTCACTCGCGCTAAAGAAGGAGGCTCGCTCGGCTGGTGGTATCACATGCGCAGATCCAGTACCTCTGGTACGCTGATATAAGGTGTTTACATGTCCTAATTATTTGAAAGATTGCTCAGAAAACCAGGTGTTTTAATCGGCGTATGCTTACTTCGATTTAGACCTGACGCCGATTTAAGATAAACAGAGTAAGGTGACTATTTTACATGACTATTGCATAATCTGCCTACTACCATAATTAGTTTAATATCCAATTATTAGCGTGCATGTAAACATACTCACTGATTTGAAGTGGATTTAACAAGTGACATCAATAAGGGATCATAGCTTTCACCTGGTCAATCTCTGTCATGGAAAGTGCAGGTGTCCTTACTGTGTTGTACACTCGGTGTATAATCATGCCAACCATTGTGAAGCTGTTTTGGAATTGTTTAAAAGTGTTTTTTTATCATGTACATAAGAAATGTTCAATATGAAGAAAAGCAGTATGACAATGTGGCATAAGCTAGAAATAATAGGTGCATGCCAATTGTTCTCCTACCGCTAGAGAAGGTTGTCGGCAGATCTGCAGATCTAAAGAACATTCTATTTCAGTTGGTGCAGGGTTTCCTTTTCTATGTTATACAGGTGTAGGATCCTAATTTGATCACTGTTGCTGTGAATTTTCACACACCGTAAGAAAATACAGATGGAGCTTTGGGATTTACATAAATTCACTGAAGACCTGTACTAACACATGGTTATATTAGCAGTATTGCACTTATGTAGTGTAGTTTTAGCCAGCTAACACCCTAATCACAGATCAAGCAACATGATGTACTAAATGTTCAAGTCCCTTTGCTGCAGGACTATATTGCGATGACAGTGCAATTAAGATCCTACATCTGTATGCCTTTCGAACCCTGCACCCAAAGACTTTTGATGATGAACTGTTGAGTCGGGAACACATTCTGCTGTTAACAAGTTTACCACTCTTTTATAGGATACTTTCATCACAGATTACAAAGTAATTTTGAGGACATTTTCCTTCCCAAAGGGCTGGTTTGCTGGCAGGAACCTGGCTGTCTCTCAGGTTACTACCAAATACTTCCTCTGGGTCGACGACGACTTCCTGTTCACAGACGAAACCAAGATCGAGAATCTGGTGGAGGTGATGGAGGCCACACCAGAACTAGACGTGGTGAGCAGAGTAACTGTAGCCTGATTCCCCGATATGTCACCAGGCTAGAACAAGTATTACCTGTTTTGCTTAGACTGGGGCTGGAATTCAGTGGTAACACAACTCCATATCAACACTTTCTCGTCACAATATTGATGGTGTGAAGAAGAAATAATTCTCCTTCAGACCGACTAAGCTATCCACAACTCTGGATCCAAGTACCTGTCTGACCTCTACCCTCCTGCCCCACATGCACATTTCACTCCTCCAGGTCCATCTCCCTTCAGCAGACTAATAACTACAGTGAGGGAAAAAAGTATTTGATCCCCTGCTGATTTTGTACGTTTGCCCACTGACAAAGAAATGATCAGTCTGTAATTTTAATGGTAGGTTTATTTGAACAGTGAGAGACAGAATATCAAAGCAAAAATATCCAGAAAAAACGCATGTCAAAAATGTTATAAATTGATTTGCATTTAATGAGGAATAATATTTGACCCCCTCTGCAAAACATTACTTAGTACGTGCGTGGCAAAACCCTTGTTGGCAATCACAGAGGTCAGATGTTTCTTGTAGTTGGCCACCAGGTCTTGCACACATCTCAGGAGGGATTTTGTCCCACTCCTTTTGCAGATCTTCTTCAAGTCATTAAGGTTTCGAGCTGACATTTGGCAACTCGAACCTTCAGCTCCCTCCACAGATTTTCTATGGATTAAGGTCTGGAGACTGGCTAGGCCACTCCAGGACCATTAATGTGCTTTTCTTGAGCCACTCCTTTTGCCTTGGCCGTGTGTTTTGGTCATTGTCGTGCTGGAATACCCATCCACGACACATTTTCAATACCTGGCTGAGGGAAGGAGGTTTTCACCCAAGATTGACGTACATGGCCCTGTCCTCGTCCCTTGATGCGGTGAATTGTCCTGTCCCCTTAGCAGAAAAACACCCCCAAAGCAAATGTTTCCACCTCCATGTTTGACGGTGAGGATGGTTTCTTGGGTCAATAGGCAGCATTCCTCCTCCTCCAAACACGGGCAATTTGAGTTGATGCCAAAGAACTCCATTTTGGTCTCATCTGACCACAACACATTCACCCAGTTGTCCTCTGAATCATTCAGATGTTCATTGGCAAACTTCAGACGGGCATGTATATGTGCTTTCTTGAGCAGGGGGACCTTGCGGYCGCTGCAGGATTTCAGTCCTTCACGGCYTAGTGTGTTACCAATTGTTTTCTTGYTGACTATGGTCCCAGCTGCCTTGAGATCATTGACAAGATCCTCCTGTGTAGTTCTGGGCTGATTCCTCACCGTTCTCATGATCATTGCAACTCCACGAGGTGAGATCTTGCATGGAGTCCCAGGCCGAGGGAGTTTGACAGTTATTTTGTGTTTCTTCCATTTGCGAATAATCGCACCAACTGTTGTCACCTTCTCACCAAGCTGCTTGGCAATGGTCTTGTAGCCCATTCCAGCCTTGTGTAGATCTACAATCTTGTCCCTGACATCCTTGGAGAGCTCTTTGGTCTTGGCCATGGTGGAGAGTTTGGAATCTGATTGATTGATTGCTTCTGTGGACAGGTGTCTTTTATACAGGTAAKAAACTGAGATTAGGAGCACTCCCTTTAASAGTGTGCTCCTAATCTCAGCTCGTTACCTGTATGAAAGACACCTGGGAGCCAGAAATCTTTCTGATTGAGAGGGGGTCAAATACTTATTTCCCTCATTAAAATGCAAATCAATTTATAAAATTTTTGACATGCGTTTTTCTGGATATTTTTGTGGTTATTCTGTCTCTCACTGTTCAAATAAACCTACCATTAAAAGTATAGACTGATCAATTCTTTGTCAGTGGGTAAACGTACAAAATCAGCAGGGGATCAAATACTTTTTTCCCTCACTGTATGTGACAGGGCTTTCAGTTGAGCGGCTGTAGGACGTACTTCCATACACTGTCAGGGCTGCAGAGTCTCTGTCCTCGTTTAAGGCACAGGTCAATACCCTGCTGTTCAGAAAAGCTTTCAAGGACCTCTGCTAATTCTATTTTCATGCCCTCTGGATCTGACAACACATGAATATAGCTTTGCTTGTTGTCTGTGTTCCACACTCTTGGGGGAAAAAAGGGTTCCAAAATGGTTCTTCAGCTGTCCTAATAGGATAACCCAATTTGGTTCAAGGTAGAACTGTTTTTGGTTACAGGTAGAACCCTTTTGGGTTCCATGTAGAACGGTTTCTACATGGAAACGAAACGGGTTCTACCTGTAACTAAAAATAGTTAATCAAAGGGTTCTCCTATGGGTACAGCAGAATAACTCTTTTAGGATCTAGATACACTCTTAGGGAGGGGGGGGGGTGAGTGCTATGTTCTCTGTGTTTTGGATTGTTTTTATTTAAAAAAATTCTACACATTGGGTCTGAGATGTGCTTTACAAATTATAAAAATAATAATAATTATTACTACATGTGGACCTGCTCTGTTCTCTGCCTCCTGTGATCAGGTGGGGGGCTCTGTGGCGGGCCACGGCCAGTTCTACTTCTCTCTGGTGTACGAGGAGGGTAATGGGGAGGACGGGGGTTGTCTGAACAGAAAGGGTGCAGTGAAATACCAACCTGTTCCAGGCTTCCCTAAATGCTCCTTCACCAGCGGGGTGGTCAACTTATTCCTTGGTCGCACCGACGCCGTGCGCAAAGTGGGCTTTGACCCCCGGCTGAAGAGAGTGGCGCATTCAGGTTGGCTTGAATTTTTATTTATTTATATATATTTAACCTTTATTTATCCAGGAAGTCTCGCTGAGGTCTGAAGATGTCTCTATTTGGTGGGATACTTTTATTTTATATACATACAGTACCAGTCGGAAGGTTGGACACACCTACTCATTCCAGGGTTTTTCTTTATTTTGACTATTTTCTACAATGTACAATAATAGTGACGATATCAAAACAGTGAAATAACCCAAAAAGTGTTAAATAAATCAAAATGTATTTTATATTCTTCAAAGTAGCCATCCTTTGCATTGACAGCTTTGCACACTCTTGGCATTCTCAACCAGATTCCTTCGAATGCATTTCAATTAACAGGTGTGCTTTGTTAATTAAAAGTTAATTTTTAGAAATCAAATCAAACTTTATTTGTCACATGCGCAGAGTACATGAAATGCTTACTTACAAGCCCTTAACCAACAATGTAGTTCAAGAAGAGTTAAGAAAATATTTGATTAATTGTTCAGCAGATTTAAAGCTTGGGGGTAGAAGCTGTTCAGGAGCCTTTTGGTCCTAGACATGGCGCTCCGGTACCGCTTGCCCGGCGGTAACAGAGAGAACAGTCTATGACTTGGGTGACTGGAGTCTTTGACAATTTTTGGGCCTTTCCTCTGACACCGCCTAGTATATACAGTGGGGAGAACAAGTATTTGATACACTGCCAATTTTGCAGGTTTTCCTACTTACAAAGCATGTAGAGGTCTGTAATTTTTTATCATAGGTACACTTCAACTGTGAGAGACGGAATCTAAAACAAAAATCCAGAAAATCACATTGTATGATTTTTAAGTAATTAATTTGCATTTTATGCATGACATAAGTATTTGATACATCAGAAAAGCAGACATTAATATTTGGTACAGAAACCTTTGTTTGCAATTACAGAGATCAAATGTTTCCTGTAGTTCTTGACCAGGTTTGCACACACTGCAGCAGGGATTTTGGCCCACTCCTCCATACAGACCTTCTCCAGATCTCCGGTTTCGGGGCTGTCGCTGGGCAATACGGACTTTCAGCTCCCTCCAAAGATTTTCTATGGGTTCAGGTCTGAGACTGGCTAGGCCACTCCAGGACCTTGAGATGCTTCTTACGGAGCCACTCCTTAGTTGCCCTGGCTGTGCGTTTCGGGTCGTTGTCATGCTGGAAGACCCAGCCACGACCCATCTTCAATGCTCTTACTGAGAGGAGGTGTTGCCAAGATCTCGCCAAGCCCCATCCATCCTCCCCTCAATACGGTGCAGTCGTCCTGTCCCCTTTGCAGAAAAGCATCCCCAAAGAATGATGTTTCCTCACCTCCAGTTTAGACCAAAAAGCTCTATTTTTGTCTCATCAGACCACGTGACCTTTCTCCCATTCCTCCTCTGGACATCCAGATGGTCATTGGCAAACTTCAGACGGGCCTGGACATGCGCAGGGGGATTTTAATCCATGACGGCGTAGTGTGTTACTAATGGTTTTCTTTGAACTGTGGTCCCAGCTTTCTTAAGGTCATGACCAGGTCCTCCTCACCTTCCGCATGATCATTGATACCCCAAGAGGTGAGATCTTGCATGGAGCCCCAGACCGAGAGTGATTGACAGTCATCTTGAACTTCTTCCATTTTGTAATAATTGCGCCAACAGCTGTTGCCTTCTCACGAAGCTGCTTGCCTATTGTCCTGAAGCCCATCCCAGCCTTGTGCAGGTCTACAACTTTACCCCTGATGTCCTTACACAGGCTCTCTGGTCTTGGCCATTGTGGAGAGGTTGGAGTCTGTTTGATTGTAGTGTGTCGACAGCTGTCTTTTATACAGGTAACGAGTTCAAACAGGTGCAGTTAATACAGGTAATGAGTGGAGAACAGGAGGGCTTCTTAAAGAAAAACTAACAGGTCTGTGAGAGCCGGAATTCTTACTCGTTGGTAGGTGATCAAATACTTATGTCATGCAATAAAATGCAAATTAATTACTTAAAAATCATACAATGTGATTTTATGGATTTTTGTTTTAGATTCCGTCTCTCACAGTTGAAGTGTACCTATGATAAAAATTACAGACCTCTACCTGCTCTGAAAGTAGGAAAACCTGCAAAACTGGCAGTGTATCAAATACTTGTTCTCCCCACTGTAGGTCTCGGATAGCAGGAAGCTTGGCCCCAGTTATGTATGGGTCATACACACTACCCTCTGTAGCACCTTACAGTCAGATACCGGGCAGTTGCCATACCAGGCGGTGATGTAACCGGTCAGGATGCTCTCGATGGTGCAGATGTAGAACTGTTTGAGGATCTGGGGACCCATGACAAATCTTTTCAGTCTCCTGAGGGGGAAAAGGTGTTGTCGTGCCCTCTTCACAACTGTCTTGGTGTGGTTGGACCATGATAGTTCGTTGGTGATGTGGACACCAAGGAACTTGAAGCTCTCGACCCGCTCCTCTACAGCCTCGTCGATGTCCCTTTGTAGTCCGAATTTCTCTCCTTCTTAATGCGTTTGAGTCAATCAGTTGTGTTGTGACATGGTAGGGTTGGTATACAGAAGATAACCCTATTTGGTAAAAGACCAAGAACAGCTCAAATAAGCAAAGAGAAATGGCAGTGCATCATTACTTTAAGATATGAATGTCAGTCAATCTGGAAAATGTCAAGAACTTTGAAGGTTCTTCAAGTGCAGTCGCAAAAACCATCAAGCACTATGACAACACTGGCTCTCAGGAGGACCGCCACAGGAAAGGAAGACCCAGAGTTACCTCTGCTGCAGAGAATAATTTAATTTCAGATACCAGCCTTAGAAATTGCAGCCCAAATAAATGCTTCAGAGTTCAAATAACAGACACATCTCAACATCAACTGTTCAGAGGAGACTGTGTGAATCAGGCCTTCATGATCGAATTGCTGCAAAGAAAACACTACTAAAGGACACCAATTAGAAGAAGTGGGACCAAGAAACACGAGCGATGAGTTGGACCGCAGAGTGAAGGAAAAGCAGCCAACAAGTGCACAGCAGATGTGGCAACTCCTTCAAGACTGTTGGACAGGCATTCCAGGTGAAGCTGGTTGAGAGAATGCCAAGAGTGTGCAAAGCTGTCATCAAGGCAAAGGGTGGCTGCTTTGAAAAATATATTTGTATTTGTTTAGCACTTTTTTGGTTACTACATGATTCCATATGTGATATTTCATAGTTTTGATGTCTTAGCTATTATTCTACAATGTAGAAAATAAAACTTGAATGAGTAGGTGTGTCCAAACCTTTGACTGGTACTGTATATATGTTATTTGTTTAGCTTCTTGATTATTTTAGGAGGGAGACTTGGCCAGTATGTGTTATGTACAGTTAAAGTCGGAAATTTACACACACCTTACCCAAATACATTTAAAATCCGTTTTTCACAATTCTTGACATTTAATTCTAGTAAAAATTCCCTGTCTTAGGTCAGTTAGGATCACCACTTTATTTTAAGAATGAGAAATGTCAGAATAATAGTAGAGCGAATGATTTATTTCAGTTTTTATTTCTTTCATCACATTCCCAGTGGGTCAGAAGTTTACATACACTCAATTAGTATTTGGTAGCATTGCTTTTAAATTGTTTAACTTAACTTCCACAAGCTTCCCACAATAAGTTGGCTGAATTTTGGCCCATTCCTCCTGATAGCGCTCGTGTAACTGAGTCAGGTTTATAGGCCTCCTTGCTCGCACACGCTTTTTCAGTTCTGCCCACACATTTTCTATTGGATTTGAGGTCAGGGCTTTGATGGCCCCTCCAATACCTTTTACATTGTTGTCCTTAAGCAATTTTGCCACAACTTTGGAAGTATGCTTAGGGTCATTGTCCATTTGGAAGAACCATTTGCGACCAAGCTTTAACTTTCTGACTGATGTCTTGAGATGTTGCATCAATATATCCACATCATTTTACTTCCTCATGACGCCATATATTTTGTGAAGTGCACCAGTCCCTCCTGCAGCAAAGCACCCCCACAACATGATGCTGCCACCCCCGTGCTTCACGGTTGGGATGGTGTTCTTCGGCTTGCAAGCATCCCCCTTTTTCCTCCCATCATAACGATGGTCTTTATGGCCAAACAGTTCTATTTATTTTTGTTTCATCAGACCAGAGGACATTTCTTCCCATGTGCAGTTGCAAGTCGTAGTCTGGCTTTTTATGGCGGTTTTGGAGCAGTGGCTTCTTCGATATAGGACTCGTTTTACTGTGGATATAGATACTTTTGTACCTGTTTCCTCCAGCATCTTCACAAGGTCCTTTGCTGTTGTTCTGGGATTGATTTGCACTTTTCGCATCAAAGTATGTTCATCTCTAGGAGACCGAACGCATCTCCTTCCTGAGCGGTATGATGGCTGCGTGGTCCCATGGTGTTTATACTTGCGTACTATTGTTTGAACAGATGAATGTGGTACCTTCAGGCGTTTGGAAATTGCTCCCAAGGATGAACCAGACTTGTGGAGGTCTACAATCATTTTTTTCTGTGGTCTTGGCTGATTTCTTGACTTTCCCATGATGTCAAGCAAAGAGGCACTGTGTCAGAAGCTTCTAAAGCCATGACAGCATTTTCTGGAATTTACCAAGCTGTTTAAAGGCACAGTCAACTTAGTTCATGTAAACTTCTGACCCACTGGAATTGTGATACAGTTAATTATAAGTGAAATAATCTGTCTGTAAACAATTGTTGGACAAATGACTTGTCATGCACAAAGTAGATGTCCTAATCGACTTGCCAAAACTATAGTTTGTGAACAAGAAATTTGTGGAGTGGTTGAAAAATGTGTTTTAATGACTCCAACCTAAGTGTATGTAAACTTCCTACTTCATCTGTATGTAGATATACAATATGAGACGTGCACAATGTGTGTGGCGGCTGTATCGTATAATGTTGAGTGTGTATTTTTCAGTCGGTTGGTATTGTTTATAGCAGTACTGTGTGTCTAAGACAATTTTCCCACCAGTGTCATTAAAGTTTATCCTATGCTAAGACGGCCGTTAAATCCCCGTTAAAAACCGGTGCACACATTTTACATTTGAGTAATTTAGCAGACACTCTATCCAGAGTGACTTGCTGGAGCAATTAGGGTTAAGTGCCTTGCTCAACGGCACATCGACAGAGTTTACAGACTTGCTGCAATATGTCAATAGGAAATCTGGAAAGCTGTGTCAATAAGAAAGACAGATGGACAAATTCGAGAGTGATGTTTTAGTGTTGTTGGGTTACGTGTGGTAAGTTTGGGAAAAGTCAATTGTTTCTATAGATGATTATGAACATGTTGCTTTTTTTTTAACCCAAGTTGCTGTTCTTACACTTAAGGCACTGCTGTCTTTGGTAATTCATCTTTTCTCCATTCCATTTTCCCTGTCCACATGTCCGTTTCAGAGTTCTTCATGGATGGGTTGGGGAGTTTGCTGGTTGCCAGCTGTAGTCATGTCGGCGTCGGCCACCAACCCAAAATTGAAAACGCAAAGTACTCGTCGTTCCGACATCAACAATCAAGAGATGTGGAAGAGAAACTAGCCCACCACTTCTTCAAGAACCACCTGAAATGTATCCGTTATGGATAGTTTACAAAGAATTAAACGGTGACAATAGTGGTGCAATAGTGAGGTGCACTATTCCAAATGTGTAATCGCGGCATCCCGTCTGTAGTGGTGCAGTTCTCTTCAAAAAATGTACAGGAAGCAAATGAGTACGAGGTGACGACACCAGTATCTTTTTGTTGACTGTTTGTGAGAAAAAAATAAAGGTTTTACAGAGTCACATTTAAAACGGTCTGAAAACTGTCACTCTAGGTACTTTCTCCTCTACTGAGTTCTGTGCTCACGAGTGATAGAGTATAGTAGACAGTTGTGGTCAAAAAGTGATTTATGAGTTATTTCTGTGTCCTGTGTTTATGCCCTTTTTTAAGGATATCCTGTCCAGATGTTCTCGCTATTTCGGGTGTGCTTGTGTAAATTGATAGGGCACCTGTCTCTGAAGTAAAGCACATGTTTGAAATAAAAAAGTAATGGACTGGTGATTGATGTGTGGTGAAGTGACCTTGTTGAACTTAAAGAAAATGTGTTTGACCATTTGAAACAGTTGGGAATTTTTGTAGTTAACTTATGGAGCTGCTCTGTAGTGAGCTTGTGACCCTTTGTCGAGTGGAAAAAGTCATTTCTAGGTAGGTCTGCCTGAGTAGAAGTAAGTGTTAGACTTGTCCTGTGAACACTACGAGCGACAAGAAACCTCGAGAGAGAAACGACAGAAAACGTGTCTCCTAGACCAATTCTAGGTGTATTGTGACCTTCATGTCTGGGCCACGATGACAAAACCATCGATGCCATTGTTTGTGATACACCGGATTGTTTTAATGGTGTGATTTGATATGAGTGAAGGCCATATGGGTTACATTTTCCAACCGAACGATTCATCAGTAAAGATTTTCACACACAGCTGCCTCAACACCCTTTTTTAGCCAACAAACTGGAGTTTTTCCTCCTGTGTTTCGCATGAGAATGGCTTAAGATAAGACTTGCTCTGTCAGATCGAACAGGCCCAGGGATTAAATAGCTCTTCCTCTGGACCTCTATCTCTCCACCCCCCCAAAGGTGTGTGGGGGGGGGGGGGGGGGTAGATATCTCAGATGGGGAGGAGTGAGGCCTTAGAGGGTTTTATAAATTAAGCATCAGCCAGTGGGTCTTGCGACGGGTATGCAGAGATGACTAGTTTACAGAGGAGTATAGAGTGCAATGATGTGTCCTATAAGGAGCATTGGTGGCAAATCCGATGGCCGAATGTTAAAGAACATCTAGCTGCTCGAGAGCACCCTTACCTGCCACTCTATGAATTATGTCTCCGTAATCTGGCATGGGTAAGATGGTCATCTGAATCAGGGTTAGTTTGGCAGCTGGGGTGAAAGAGGAGCGTTTACGATAGAGGAAACCAAGTCTAGATTTAACTTTAGCCTGCAGCTTTGATATGTTCTGAGAGAAGGACAGTGTACCATCTAGCCATTCTCACAAGTACTTATATGAGGTGACTACCTCAAGCTCTAAACCCTCAGAGGTACTAATCACACCTGTGGGGAGAGGGTCATTCTTACCAAACCACATTACCTTTTATTTTGTGGTGTTCAGAACAAGGTTAAGGGTAGAGAAAGCTTGTAGAGTGTTTAACACAAAATCCGAGGAGGTGCCAGCTGAGTATAAGACTGTATTTGCATATAAATGGCTAAGAGAACTTCCTTCTTTCTTAGCTATGTTGTTGATGTAAATTGAGAAGAGCGTGGGGCCTAGGATTGACCCTTGGGGTATTCCCTTGGTGACAGGCAGTGGCTGAGACAGCAGATGTTCTGACTTTATACACTGCAGTCTTTGAGATAGGTAGTTAGCAAATCAGGACAAAGACCCCTCAGAGACATCAATGCTCCTTAGCCGGCCCACAAAAATGGAATGGTCTACCATGTCTAAAGCTTTGGCCAAGTCGATAGAAATAGCAGCAGAACATTGCTTAGAATCAAGGGCAATGGTGACATCGTTGATGACCTTTTACGGTTGCAGTGACACATCCATAACCTGAGCGGAAACCAGATTGCGTACCAGAGAGAATACTATAGAGATCAAGAAAGCCAGTCAGTTGATTATTGAAAAGTTTTTCCGACCATTTTGATAAACAGGGCAAAATAGATATAGGCTTATAACAGTTTAAAAAAGGACGAACTGTGGCTGCCTTCCAAGCAATGGGATACTCCCCATAATGGAGAGACAGGTTAAACATTTCTGAGATAAGGTTGGCGATGATAGGGGCAGCAACCTTAAAGAAGAAACGGTCTAAACCATCTGACCCAGATGTTTTTTGGGGTCAAGTTTCAGGAGCTCCTTTAGCACCTCGGACTCAGTGACTGCCTGCAGGGGAAAAAGAGGGAGAAGCATCTGGCTAATCGCATTAGAAGTGGTGGGAGATTAGGAAATGTTGGACGGGCAAAGAGGCATGGCTGAGTCAAATAGGAATCCTGACTTAATGAAGTGGTGATTAAAGAGCTCAGCCATGTGCTTCTAGTCAGTATCAACATTAAGGGATATGGGCAGCTGTGAGGAGGAGGGTTTATTTTCCAGAACTTCTTGGTGTTATACCCACAAAGAGAGAACTGCTAACTAACTTTGGCCTTCCGGATAGCCTTATCTCATTTGCCTGAACGAGAGCCAGTCAGCCTGAGTATGCGTGTGCCGAGCCTTTCACCAAATGCAATTATTGAGGTGGAGTAACTCTGCAAGATCACATTCGAACCAGGGCTGAACCTGTTTTTTAAATTCTTATTTTCTTTATGGGGTCATGTTTGTTCACAATACCACTGAAAATATAAAAAAGAAGGTCCAAGCGTCTTTGACAGAGGGGATCAAGCTGATTCTATACTATTTTACAGAAGAGGCCAGTTCATGAAGGAAGGCTTGCTCATTAAAGTATTTTTAGCAAGCGTCTATGACAAATCAGGACCGGTCGTTTCACTGAGCAGCTATTACGAACACGGGCTGTAAAACAGTGATCACTAAGGTCATTACAGGACACACCAGACTGATACCTATCAGGATTATTTGTGAGGATAACATCGAGGAGAGTAGCCTTCCAGGTGGTTTAAGCATGTCCCAGTTTAGGTCACTTGGCAGGACAAATTCAGGCATAGTGCAAGGGGCCAGGAGAGAGCTTAGGGCAGGTAGGGTACAGGCCGGTGCTGATGGAGGACGATCGCAATCAGCAACAGTCAACAAAGAGCTATTTGAAAGTTTAATGCTTAAAACCAGCAAATCAAATCGTTTGGGGACAGACTTGGTGGAGACAACCCGAGCACTGAAGGTGATCCTTGGTAAGGATTGCCACTCCCCCACCTTTGGAAGATCTGTCTTGCCGATGAAGGTTATAACCAGAAAGGGTAACATCAGTATTCAAAACATTCTTCCTTAACCACGTCTCAGTAATGATCAACACATCTGGATTAGAGTTGTGAACCCACACTTTCAATTGAACCATTTTAGGTAATACGCTTCTAGTGTTAACGTGCAGAAAACCCAGGCTTTTACGAGAGCAGAAATCAGTGAAGTAGATATCTGAGCGCAAGTCAGAATTGGGGCTATCAACAGTAGATGGGACAGGGTGTACGTGCACATTTACAGATATCATCAGCGGTAATACAATCAAGGCACGGCAGAGGACGGGGAGAGCATTAGATGGCAACAAGATCATATTGTACAGCCATTTCATCAGGTAACATAAATACAAAGCTGGTGGAGGTGGTTAGAATAGGAGGGGAGGCCAAAAGTCAGTGTAACCAATAGAGTCCCGACTCTGGTTATAGACTGGTTATCTGTATAACACTTTGTGACAACTGCTGATGCAAAAAGGGGTTTTAAGAAATACATTTGGTTGATTGACAGATGTGTACTATAATAAAATAATATAACATTAATATTATGTTACAAGTGAGACATACCCAGAAATGTCAACGTCTTGTCAAGTGCTCAAACCCGGGCCTTATGGATAAACCCCCAAAAAGACTATATGAGCTTGGAGAAGCTGACCAGTGATATAAAAGTGATATATACAAATAAATAAATAGATGCTCTATGATTTCTCTGTACAGCAGCCCCAGACAATCATGTACAGTAGCTCCAACTTACAAGAATTGGTTTACAGGACAGTAATGAAAACTGTTTATATGAGCACTAATTCAAACATGCAATGATATATATTTGATACAATTACCCATTCAAAAATGTTGTTACAAAATCACTTTTCATTGTGTACATTTCAATGTTTCACAAACATAAAACAACTATCTAATTAATGTTTCTCGGACTAACACACTGTTGAGTTTCTTATTTACTAAAGAACAATCAATAAGACAAAACACAAAAAGTTGTAATATAATCTGCATACGTTCTCTACTGAAAACAGGTACATTCTAAAAGATTTTTTTGTTGTGAGAACACAATTTTTATGCACATCTCAATTTAGGATAATACTGTTTATTTTAATTTTACTTAAATTGTATTATTTATGTTGTCTCATACCATGCTAACACACTACCAAGCAATGCAAGCAGATGTGGAATTAACCCCAAAACAGTGGTGTGTCTTTTTGAATCAAGAATTGATCAGGAATACCAGTAGGCTTGAACCTATTCCTATTCAGGCATCATATAATGCACAGTCACATGCAAATCAATTAACTCCACCAATAAAACATTAACATGACTACTGGCAATGTCATTACTTTCATCACCATCCATCAATGGTTTGACTTGCATTATTTTTATTGGTACATGCACTGAGCTTCCATTGGCTGGAGACGATCAACGTGGTAAATGAAAAAGACCCAAATAAAAAGTATATGAAAAAATGTGGTCAAAGTAAAGATTTGCTATTATTTTTGTTCTATATATTTTTTTTACAACAACCAGGTCTTCCTAACATTTGCCATAACTAGTAAGCCTTACATCCTGACTACATGGACTTATGCACCTGGGCACACATGGGAGGGGTGGGACCACATGCACTTCTAAGTAATTGAGGCGAGAACATAATTGCTATGTTGTAATTAAAATCATTGACCCATAAGAGAACACATGACCAAAGCAAGGCGTGACCCTTATAGAATTAAAACAACATTATTCTTCATGAGAAATATAATCTTATAATAACGTTTCAGGTAAGACCCAAGTGCAGACTCTGCTGAAGTAACAATGTTTATTACATCTACAGGGGCAGGCAAACGACAGGTCAAGGCAGGCAGGGGTCAATAATCCAGAGTAGTGGGGCAAAGGTACAGGACAGCAGGCAGGCTCAGGGTCCGGTCAGGCAGAGGTCAGTAATCCAGAGTAGAGGCAACGGTACAGGACGGCAGTCAGGGTCAGGTCAGGCAGGCGGGCTCAGAGTCCGGACAGGCAAGGGTCAAAACCAGGAGGGGGAGAAAAAGAGAGACTGGGGAAAAGTAGGAGCTGAGAAAAACGGTGGTTGACTTGACAAATGAGACGAACTGGCAACAGATAAACAGAGAACACAGGTATAAATACACAGGGGATAATGGGGAAGATGGGCGACACCTGGAAGGGAGTGGAGACAATCACAAGGACAGGTCAAACAGATCAGGGCGTGACACTAATAATTGTTTGCCTATCCAAAGATATGAAAACTGGCTCCAACATTGTATTTAGCTAGGTATAAAACTTTCATATTGGCAGTAAGGTCATTGAGAAAAACAATAGACAAAAGTTATTGTTGGTAGTTTAGGGATAAATATAGGGAAGGTTCACGAATTTCTCCTTTCTAGGGAATATAGTTGTTTATTAGACATTCTAACATATAACGCAATGCCTATGTACTTAAAAATGTATATGCAACATTTAAACAACAATTTCGACCTCCCTTGGGTTATGATGTATATGACAAGATACATTGGCTATTTTAGTTTTATTTACATGTTTATAATCCAAAAGTATGTTTTTAGAGGGGAGGGAAATATTGTTCATGTTAAACTGGAGAGAACAAGAACCTCTGGTGAATCAAGGAGTCACTGATGTTTTATATCCAGTACTACACATATCGAGGCTCGTTCTGACAATAAACAAGAAGCTTTAAAGTTTCAAACGAGACTGTCAAGACAGGTCCGTACTGTAGTACTGTACTATTACACTGTTACGTACTACTATTGTACTAGTATCTAAGATGTTAAGGAATATCTACAAGGGGAACATGTGCACACTATAACACATTCCCCACATCATCTAAGGACGCATACGCTGACACTGACATTGCATTTTGTTATGTGAAAGTAGCGTCACGTTCGTCGTATTGAGGAGACCAAGGCGCAGCGTGATGTGAATACATTCTTCTTTTAACGAAGAAAAAAACACTAAACAAACTAACAAAGTAACAAAACGACCGTGAAGCTATATAACGCGAGTGTTGACAGGCAACTACACATAGACAAGAACCCACGAAACCAAAATGGAAAATGGCTACCATAAATAAGATCCCCCAATCAGAGACAACGATAAAAAGCTGTCTCTGATTGGGAACCAATTCAGGCCACCATAGACCTACAATATGCCTAGACTAACAAACACCCCTAGGCATACAAAAACCCTAGACAAAACAAACAAGCATACCCACCCTCGTCACACCCTGACRTGACCAAAATAATACAGAAAAGATAGATAACTAAGGTCAGAGCGTGACAGTAAGTATGTGTAAAGAATTTTACAATTTTGTTTAAAAGTTTAGAATATGTCTCTTGTGAATGTTGAGATGTGGTACATATATATTATTATGTCTTTCAATTTGTTACACATTTTTAGTAGTACTTGTGAGTTGTAGACATGTTTTTCAGGGGTTATAATACAAATACAAATGTGGATTTAGTTACGCGTTGAGTTGTTTTTTACATGTAAGCTATCAACCTAATACATATACAACCTTTTTCATTCACCCCATTGTTATATAAACTGAACTCTAGGTTTCATAGTTGTTATAATAATGATTTACAAATGAAAAAAAAGTAAATAGTTAATTGCATATTATGTCATTGTTGATTCAATACTTTTTCTGTTGATTTGATACTTCACATTTTTGGGTATGTCTCACCTGTAACATAATAATAAGAATGATTATAATAATATTGTGATATTATTTTATAATAATTTAAATCTGTCAATCAACCAAATTTATTTCTTAAAAACTATTTTTGCATCAGCAGTTGTCACAAATTGTTTTACAGATACCCAGTCTAAAAATCTAAGACCAATCAATGCATATGTCGAAGCACAGCATCTAGGAAACGCTCCCTAGAAGTCATAAACCTAGGATTAAAACTAGAGCGGAACCATGCTCTGAGGGCTGTGCTGAGTGCATTAAGAGTACATGTGCCCCTTATTTTTTTATTCATGATGTTCCAACGTTCATAGATGACCAGAAGGGTCAGATAATAACCAGGGTGGCTACAGAGTGGGCAAAAGTTCAACACTCAGGAGTCAATGTCATGTCATTTGTCTTTTATATAGCGTGAGAGTGAGAGTGAGTGAGTGAGTGAATCGATTACATGAAGTTAACACAGATGGACACAATCTAACACGTCATGACTGTCCGGTGAGTATCACAATGGGTCAGATGAGCTTGGCAATTGCAGACAATAACCAGCCCTTCTCCCACCCGCAGAGGGGAGGATAGAACTGGTGTTGGGGTTTTGACACCTCCACACACGAGGTGAAGAAAGAAACTCACCTTCCTTTAGACCAGAGAGACAAAGAGCTGCAGCTCATGTCCATCATGGTTCGCATCCTGAAGACCAACACGAGGAGGAAGAGGCGAGAATCTCACCTCGGACAATCACCGCTACAGCTGATTAGCTGTCCTAAGTACGGTGTCGAGGACAAGTGAATTCAAGTAGGACCGTCCTATTACTCTCTTCAGACCATCGTCTACCACGCTGCTCTCATCATCCCACTGGGGATCATCCACACGTCTGATTAGTCTGTCTTCAGAGGACCACTCTTCCAAAACGAGTGGGAGGGAACACCACCTTTTAGTTCTGCTCCAGACTACATGACATGTCATTGAAGCCACGGGCAACTAAGAAGAAGGACATCTTGACCTCTTGTGGACAATCAGAGCCTTACACTCAAGTCCGAGAGAAGGACAACCAAACCCCTTTCCGAGAAGGCTTGGTTCTCTCTCTGTGTGTGTGTGTGTGTGTGTGTGTGTGTGTGTGTGTTGGGGGGTCTTTGTTGCATGCGGAGGTGTCAGGTTACAAGCTACACACACACACACACACACACACACACACACACACACACACACACAC
>NC_036860.1:10237119-10264504 GCF_002910315.2 Salvelinus sp. IW2-2015
ACACACACACACACACACACACACACACACACACACACACACACACACACACACACCCATAGGGGGGAGAGACAGAGGTCCAGAGGAAGAACTATTTAATTAATTTGATTTTCTTTCAAACATTTTCTTTTCTTCAAAAACTTTAGTACAGAAATGCATACATAATAAAACAATTTTTATTAAATTAAGTTTACCATGCAATATTAAACTATAACCCTAATGTTTTTTTAATAAACCTTTGTATAAATCATACATATTACTATTATTATATAAAACTACAATTTAAAACAAAATAAATGTTTATGTATAATTATTATTTTAGGTGTAAAGACTGTTTTTAAATGTATTTCTTCTTAGAAAGAAGAATTTTCCTCTGCTTGTAAACCCACAGCTTTTAACCTGACACCTCCCCATGCAACCAAGACCCACACAGGTTAAGGTTAGGGTAAGCGTTAGGTTAAGGTAGTGGTTCCCAAACTTTTTATAGTCCCGTACCCCTTCAAACATTCAACCACCAGCTGCGTTACCCCCTCTAGCACCAGGGTCAGCGCACCCTCAAATGTTGTTTTTTGCCATCATTGTAAGCCTGCTACACACACACCATACGATACATTTATTAAACATAAGAATGAGTGTGAGTTTTTGTCACAACCCGGCTTGGTTAGAGGACCAAGGCACAAATAATAATATCATAATTATCAATAATTTTGCTCTTTATTTAGCTATCTTACATGTAAAACCTTATTTGTTCATCAAAAATGGTGAATAACTCAAAACAGGTTAATGAGAAGGGTGTGCTTGAAAGGATGCACATAACTCTGCAATGTTGGGTTGTAATGGAGAGTCTCAGTCTTAAATCCTTTTCCACACACAGTCTGTGTCTGTATTCATGCTAGTGAGGGCCGAGAATCCACTCTCACATAGGTACGTGGATGCAAAGAGCATCAGTGTCTTAACAGCGCAATTACTCTGAGCGCAGCCCTATCCGGAAATCTGGCAGTGGCTTCTAATTAAATTAAATTTTCACAGATCCACTTGTTGCAATTTCGATGAGGCTCTCTTTTTCAGATAAAAGGACTGGAGGCAGGGTATGAAAGGGATAACAAATCCACTATTTTGTATCGTCCATTTCGAGAAAGTACCTGCGTAATTGCGCACCCAGCTCACTCGGGTGCTTCGCTATATCACATTTGACATTGTCCATAAGCTTGAGTTCATTTGCACACAATGATGGAAAGACGTGTGTTGTCCTTGTTAATGCAGACAGAGAAGAGCTCCAACTTCTTAATCATAGCCTCAATTTTGTCCCACACGTTGAATATAGTTGCGGAGAGTCCCTGTAATCCTAGATTCAGATCATTCAGGCGAGAAGAAACATCAACCAGACAGGCCAGTCATGTGAAAAACTCGTCATCATGCAAGCGTTCAGACAAGTGAAAACTTTAAGCTCGTCTCTCAATAAAGAAAATTGTCAATAGTTTGCCCCTTGATGACCAGCGCAATTCTGTATGTTGTAAAAGTGTTACATGGTCGCTGACCATATCATTGCATAATGCAAAGTTAACCATTTTCACTGTAGTGTCCAAAACGTATTTCAAGCTGTCAGGTATTCCCTTGGCAGCAAGAGCCTCTCGGTGGATGCTGCAACGTACCCAAGTGGCGTCTGGAGCAACTGCTTGCAAAGCAGTAATTGTTTCAAAACATCTCCTACCATGTCTCTGATGCGCTGTGAAACAGTGTTGTATGATGAAGGCATTGTCTGTATAGTTTTTGGGGTCTTTTCCCACAGCATATTCCCAGCCATATCCGCGGCAGCAGGAAGAATTAAGTCATCCTCAATAGTATGGGACTTGCCTGTCCGAGCCACTTGGTAGCTCACCATGTAAGACGCTTCTAGCCCCTTCTTATTACAGTACTACCAGTAGAGCTGGTATGTGTCTCTATGGACGAGGGTCTTACTTTTTTTAACCATCTATCCATTTTCGAGCAAACTGAATGAGCAGGAGCTACGTTTGGCTACATACGGACCATTAGTGGAATTCCCACGAGAGAGTAGCGGTTAATGTGATTGGATGTTAATTATTTGAATAGGCTACCTGTATTTGACATTGTCTTGTTATTTCACTGAACACTAGATGGTTTAATTTTTGGGGGGCAGTGAAACTGTTTGAAAATGTGAATCACATTTTTATTTGGCGTACCACCGACGGCATTGCACCCCAGTTTGGGAATAGTACGGTTAGGGTTAGGTTTAGGAAAAATATTTTTACTCCCCCCAAAAACACTCCCCAAAAAGTCCTGACATTTCACGAAAATTAAACTGTGTGTGTATGTGTGGGTCCAGTGTATTTTTGTGTGTGTGTGTCAGCTGCAATGTGCATTGTAACACAGTGGTCACACAATATTCTATTTTAGATTACCCCCCTCTCCCACACATACACGAATAAGTTGCAGGGTTCAGTCATTAATCTAATGGATTAAGACAGACAAGACTCTGAAATGGGATTGGGAGGATTTGACTCAGGAAGCAATTTGTCTTTGGGCTAAAGGGGTTGGTCATTCAGGATGTGGCCTTTAAAGGGACAATCTGGGATTGATACATCATTTTGGATTGATGATATATAGCCATTGATTTTTGAAGAATATCAATAATAAATGCCTCATGAAATGAGTTCAGTGGTCTTTCTCCATCACAATCCAAAATATTAGATTGTTGAACTAAATTATTTGTAAATAATGTGATCGAAAACCATCAGTGTAACGCTTCAAAACATGGTTAAAACTATCATTTTGATCTCATAGATAGGCTATGGATGCAAGAACTGACCGCCTATACATATGACAGTGTTTAATTTCTCCAGCCCTACAGATGGAGGATCTTAATTTGAGCCAGTTTGCTACAGCAGGAACATAAGAGGGGTTGATACACTTTTCATTAGGGCAAATCAAGTCTGACATTTTAAAGTGAAAATTACAAAACTTTAGAAGCCTTTTTAAACATTGAATACACTATAAGTTTGCATATACCGGCTGTGTGGGAAAATTCTCAACAACAAAAGACTGATCAAATTAAGATCCTACATCTGTATCTGTACCAGATTGCTCCTTTAATAAGAGGTGACATGGGGCCAGATACCAAATGTGCCAGGCCTCAGGTTCAGATGGGACAGAAGCAGACAACCAGGAAGGTCACTGTTAAGTGGAAAAACAGGGATGAGGGATTGGAATTGTTCGTGCAAGTGAAGTCCAGAAGGATCTAGAAAGGTTTGAATGGGGCTTGCCCTTAAGGATCCGCCCCTTTTCCCCCCCAATTTTCGCCTAAAATGACATACCCAAAGATATGCATATTCTTGATACCATTTGAAAGGTAACACTTTGAAGTTTGTGGAAATGTGAAAGGAATCAAATCAAATCAAATTGTATTGGTCACATACACATGGTTAGCAGAGGTTAATGCGAGTGTAGTGCAATGCTTGTGCTTCTAGTTGCAGCAGCGCAGTAATATCTAACAAATAGTGGCAATATTTAAAGTGTCATTGTTTACAGTGACTGGTGATCCATTTATTAATGTGTCCAGTGATTGGGTCTCAATACAGTATATACATGTGATATGAGTAATGTAAGATATGAAGACATTATAAAAGTGGCATTATTTAGAGTGGCATTGTTTAAAGTGACTAGTGATCCATTCTCTGAGTTAGCAGTCTGATGGCCTTGAGTTAGAAGCTGTTTCTCAATCTCTCGGTACAAGCTTTGATGCACCTGTACTGACCTCGCCTTCTGGATGATAGCAGTGTGAACAGGCAGTGGCTCGGGTGGTTGTTGTCCTTGATGATCTTTTTGGTCTTCCTGTGACATCGGGTGCTGTAGGTGTCATGGAGGGCAGGTAGTTTGCCCCCGGTGATGTGTTGTGCAGACCACGTTGTGCAAACCGCACCACCATCTGGAGAATATAACACAATAGATCTGGTCAAAGATAATCTGATCTGGTCAAAGCTAAGACAAAGAAAAAACCAACCGTCATCTTTGAACTGCAAGAGAAAGGCCATAATGTATTATTTTTTAAATTGTATTTTACCTTTATTAAACTAGGCAAGTCAGTTAAGAACAAATTCTTATTTTCAATGAAGGAACAGTGGGTTAACTGCCTTGTTCAGGGGCAGAATGACATATTTTTTTTACCTTGTCAGCTCGGGGATTCGATCTTGCAACCTTTCAGTTACTACGCTAGTAACTACCTGCCGCCATAATGTATTATTCTAGCCCAGGTGCAATTTTGATTTTGGCCACTAGATGGCAGCAGTGTATGCGCACCGTTTTAGACTGATCCAATGAACCATTGCATTCCGGTTCAAAATGTTGTATCACGACTGTGTATTTGTTTATTAATAACTTTTCATGTTCAAAATTGTGCACTCTCCTCGAACAATAGCCTGGTATTCTTTCACTGTAATAGCTACTGTAAATTGGACAGTGCAGTTAGATGAACAAGAATTTAAGCTTTTCGCCAATAGGTCTTATACTGTGCATGTACTTATTATCATCCCTTCTCTAATTTTATCTTAACTCTAACCCCCCCAATGAAATCCATCACAATCCTCACCTGTCCTTACAATACAGAGTTAACATTCTGAGTGAACCCAGTGCAGTGCAGTTTTCCTTTCCAAATCAGTTGACTGAATTGGGGGCCTGAGTTTGGCGCTGAGACAGTGTGTGAATGAAGGTCTATAAGCGGGCCAGTCTGTTTTAAAATGATTTCCTGGTCAATCAGAATGCTCATATTCGTGTTCCATTTCAAACTTTTTTCCCTCCTGTTTTTGACCTCTGAGAGTGACCCAGGTGAGAGTGGAAGTTTCTCACAACAAGCACAGATCTGGGGCCAGTTTAAACTTTGAAACCCCATGGAAAAGGTCAGGATTGGCATTGTGAGAGCTGATCCAGGACCTGTGGTTTGGGAGCATTTGTCTGAAGCTAATACTCTCTCTCTGTCCTCCTGTGACACTCAAAGGTCATATGTGATTTGAGGTTGACATTTGGCGCAGCTAATTATTATAGACTAATCTGATTAGGAACGGGGGGGGGGGGGGGGGGAGTTGTGCAATAGTCTCCTCCCAATCTGGCATCGTGCCATCTGGAGAACGCCCTGAAGAGGAGAGGTGAGGGACAGGGTAAGCCAGTTGGACTCAGGAGGGAGACAACCCGATCGCAGCGGTTCCATAGAGGGCGAGAGACTACAATTTCCCTTCATCGACTGTCCCCACAACCAATAGGTGAGTGTCGGCCTGAGGAGAGGATGTAGCGACTAACTACAGTCTTGGCCATTAGCCTGGACCAGTGTTCAGGGAGATTCTAGCTCACCTGAGCAATTCATTGAATTAAATAGTATGCATTTAGAACGTGTTTTAGATTTTTTATTGAGGGATGGATTTTTTTAAATTGACCGGAGTCAACAAGCCATACTACTACATTCTATGTAGTATCACATTTCTAATACGATCAATTATTTGTATAATTGACCCGCTTCGAGTTGTTTTCACTGTTGTTAGACATAACTCGGAGGTCTCTTTTTTTTTTTTTAGATTGAGTTATGTCTGAGGTCTTTTTGTTTTTGGGGGGGACTGAATTTCTGTCTGTACTCTTCTATTTCTGTCCCAAACAATGGCCTTGTTTGGGACAGAAATGAATGGATGAATGCAGTGTGTGTTTGCTCAGCGTGGCTAGAAGTCACAATGTAATAAAGCTGTTGTCTGCACCACCCACTGTCACAGTGGCTCCCTTACCTGCTATAATTGTTCATGTGACATGGAATTGCTCGTTTTGGGTTTGGTTGGTTGCCTGATTACGTTGGCACAGTGTGTTGGTAGAGGGTAGGATTGAAGTAGGACCCGACAAGGAACACCAACCACATAGGCTTTCAAAAGTTCAGTTGTATGATAGATTCCTTTCAGGATAGGGAAGAGTCAACAAGGACTACAGATATGTCAAAAGTTCATTGGTTTGTTCATACAGTCAGCTATCTAAGGCTCCCCTTTTGTAGGCCAGCGGATGAATTTCCCTCCCCCAAAAATATAATATATACTGTATATATTTTGGAACTCAGTCGGTGTATTCTCACCTCCCCATGGCAAAATGTTTAGAATTGCAGGAAATTAACTCTACAACTCTAAATAATGTCTCTCTGCTGTCAAGAGACCCACTGTCAAGAGACCAGCGAGCCACTGCGAACCATCAGTTCACATTTTTTTGTGGCGCCTACCCCATCAAAATTGCCCATCCCTGACCTAAGATATCTTTTACTGTGTCAGTGCACGCCCATAGAGATCAACTCTACTTAAAAACAAGATATTATTAGAGTAGAATTCCTGGCAACTAGCCACACACAGTTAGACAATGTATAGGGTGCGTTCTTATTGGATAATCCTGTTCTGCAACCTTCTTTAGCTTGTTGTGACATCATAGGTTTATTTGACCACACATGCAATAGAAAACGGGCCAGGGTGCCTTGGACCGGTCATCCCAGCATGAGATTCCTAAGAAAGAGGAATTACATGGATTTGAAAGGTGAAGATTAAGACCTGGGTTCATGGGCTTACCCATTAAATCGCTTTGTTGAAGACAGATATAAGAATTTCAAACGAGCATGCCAACCTGTTCAATTAGTGAATTCATTCACAAATCCCAAAGAGCCTCACGTGGATTTGGATGAATTGTGATCAATATTGACAAGCAACAAGATAAGAGGTACTTGTTATAGCGTGGGGAATGTTTGTCGTTTATTTTGTGTGCCCTCTCTCATGGGTCCTCTCCCCTCCTTCCTTCTCAGGGAAAGATGGCTCGGGACATGTCAGACATTGACATCCTTAAGATGGAGCTGGAACAGCTGAAGAAAGAGGTCTCAACCCCCAGGGAGCCTGTAAGTACCTTCAAAGGGTCCATATAGAGAAGCTCTGTAGTATTACAAAGGCATCCCGGCAAACTGATACAGTCCCATTCAACTGAATTAGAATGCTGCATTGAAAGAATCCAAACTTCTATTGACCCCTCTCTGTTTCTCTTAGGTGTCCAAGACATCCAAGGACATCATGGAATGGTGTGAGGCGGCGTCGGGCACCGACCTCCTGATAACAGGAGTACCAGATGATAAGAACCCCTACAAGCCTGAGAAGGGAGGCTGCATGATCACCTAGCTCGCCTGGGGACAAACAGCCCCAGGTGGGACACAGGGAACAGATTTATTTGTCCGTTTCAGCCTTTTCAGCACTGTAAAGAGTGGTACATAGCTGCATTAAGTTAGCCGTGTGTTCCCATGTGACTACAGCACTAGAGACTTCCACTAGGTTAGCCAGTTTTGGACAACACAACATTGCACGCTGACTGGGCTACACAAAGGTCACCTCAGGTCACTTGGAGCTGAGGAGGAGGAGATTTATCCGGGGACGGTTCAGGGGATAGGAGGGATCACTTGGTTACGATGGTGTCCTTCCTTTCTCTTTGACGATCTATGACCCTACCCTACCCTTCTCACCTGTCAGTTATCTCTGGCGGTTCTAGAGCTTTCCAACAGGCTCCGGGAATGTTCCAAGTGCACCCAGTACTGACCTGGTTTTGTTTGGCTTGTAAATAAAAGTGTATCCAAGACAGCAGTTTCTTTGACGTCTCTTGGTTCTCTCTGTGTTTTGCACCTCACTGTGTGTCACTGTGAACGGATACAGTCCCGTTGAACTAGAACGATGAATTGTAAGAATTCAAACTCACCTTTCTTTTTCAGTCAGACTTTATTTGGATAGTCCCATACAGATGGGCAAACTGTCAACAAACTATCTCTTGATGTCCAGCAGCTTGCTGAGGTTAGGGTTAGAATAAGGGTAAGGGTTGAGGTTAGGGTAAGGGTTAAGGTTAGTAGATAGTTAGTTGAAATGTTGTTGAAAGTCATTGTTGTTGGAAGTTAACCACAAACCATCTACTTGGGACTATCCAAATAAGTGGTCTCTCTCTCTCGCTCTCTCTCTCTCGCTCTCTCTCTCTCTCTCTCGTTCTCTCGCTCTGCATGAATGGCAAAACTACTGTTGCTAAATCAAAGTGAGATAGTGACAACAATAACAGTAAAAAAATGAATAATAGTCATGGTGATTAGAGAAAGGAAATATATACAGGTATAAAATAAACACCAACATAAAGTGTCTTAATTAATAGGGTGTTGGGCCACCCTCCCTCTATCGGAGGGATGCGACACCACTCGTCCACAATAAATTCCGCAATTTGGTGTTTTGTTGATGGTGGTGGAAAACACTGTCTCAGGTGCCGCTGTGTTTCAAAAATCATCAAAGACTAATTGTTTTAACCTGAAGCATTTAGTAAATGGGGCGGCAGGGTAGCCTAGTGGTTAGAGCGTTGGACTAGTAACCGAAAGGTTGCAAGTTCAAATCCCTCGAGCTGACAAGGTACAAATCTGTCGTTCTGCCCCTGAACAGGCAGTTAACCCACTGTTCCTAGGCCGTCATTGAAAATAAGAATTTGTTCTTAACTGACTTGCCTAGTTAAATAAAGGTGAAAAAATGACATGTATAGTACAATATTATGGGGAAGTGGAAGGAGAGGGCTAAATACAGTGTTGGAAAGGGATCACAGCGGTGATTGTATGAGGCAGGAGTTGAGGCGTTCAGAAGCTTGACCAGGACAGGATTTGACAGGGAAGACAAAAAACAACAACACAAGACACGACACAGTTAGACAAAAGAGCTAAGAATGAGTTAGTCCAAGCAAGGAGGAAAATCGTTGATGTGTAATAATGTGTTTGTGTATGTGATTGACTCTACATACAGCAATGGGAGAAAATTGATAGGGGTTCTCACAGTGCTTGGAAGAGAAACATTCAATATGAGGGCACATGAGATGTCATGGCTTCAGTTCATGTCAGGAGAAAGTTGACAAAGGTAGTGGAACGGAGTAGTCATAACCTCTTAATCAGGGAACAGGAGGGGACTTAGCTGTAAGTACAAATAGCAGGTACAGTAGACTACAACTGACGAACAGAGCTTGCTTTATGCTTGTTTGCATCATGCAGGTCTATGCAATTGTAGGCCTTGTAAAAAAAGAGAAAAAGAAAAAAAAGAAAAAAAGAAAAAAGGACTCACATCTGCCATCACTATTATTTTGATTGATTAATTCGAGGTAATAATTTTGGTTTAGAAACATATAGGCAGCCTAGCCAGCCAAATTTGGAATATATTCTAAATTTGATCACATTCACATTTTCTCCTGACACACAAATGGACTACAAATACATGTTACCAATTAGTTTACTCTGACCAGATGCTCATAGGCTGTATGCAGCTGCTCTTATTAGTAGCCTACAGTTGATCAGACGGAAAAATGGTCTCGTTTTCATCCCATACAGCATGTCAGATTTCTAATGTTTTGGTGTAGGCTCGGCTGCTGCAACATTTATGTCATGAGTTTTTGCTTGTGTCTGTCCGGATGATGACGTGTTATCGTCGTTGCTAAATAAATACCGGAGGAATGTGCAAAGCCTACTTTGTGTGTCAACCTCTCTAATCCAACTTTTAATGGATGATGTGATGGAAGCTATTAAATCATTCTGAATTGTTTTCAAACATCCCAGAAAAGATGTTCCCGTGGTCCCGTGTGGCTCAGTTGGTAGAGCATGGCGCTTGCAACGCCAGGGTTGTGGGTTCATTCCCCACGGGGTGACCAGGATGAATATGTATGAACTTTCCAATTTGTAAGTCGCTCTGGATAAGAGCGTCTGCTAAATGACTTAAATGTAAATGTAATGTTCGGCATGTAAAGCATCGTATTGTGCAATTACAGGCGGCTTGATGATTGGCTCCCTGTTAACCAGCTATACATTTGATACCAGTTGGTATTGAACGCTCTCACTTTTTCATCCTTCTTCATGAAACTGATCTCAGGCAGAGGTCGACCCTCGCTTTTAATTTGCACTTTATCTGTGTATCCCAGAGAATGAAATGGGTTCTTCAACACATAGAACCCCCATAATGCTCTGTGGCACAATCCGAATACAACACACTAGGTTAATTCTCTGATCCTACATCTATGATTGGATGGACAACACGTCAGTCATACAGCAAAAGCTTTGATTGGTTGTTGGACGTCCTCCGGAAGTGGTCATAATTACCATGTATGTTTATGGAAGGGTTGAGGCCTACCAGCCTCCTAGGTTTTGTATTGAAGACAATGTAGCCAGAGGATATTTAGTAAAGTTTTATCTAAAAAGGAAAACATTTTTAATGTTTCACTATTTTTATGAAATTTCACTGAGGAGGATGGTCCTCCCCTTCCTCCTGTGAGGAGCCTCCACTGATTGAATGCTTATTGGCTCAAGACATTTCAGCTTATCAAAAAATTTGTAAAAAAAAAAAAAAAGAACAGAATTCCATGTTGACATTATCGGGTATTGTGTGTAGGACAGTGACAATTTTTTTTATTTAATACATTTTATATTTAGGCTGTAACACAACAAAATGTGGATAAAGTCAAGGGGTGTGAATACTTTCTGAAGGTGCATCAAACATTAGGAACACCTTCCTAATATTGAGTTGCACCCCCATTTTGCCCTCTGAACAGCCTCAATTCGTCAGGGCATGGACTTTACAAGGTGTCGAAAGCGTTCCACAGGGATGCTGGCCCATGTTGACTCCAATGCTTCCCACAGTTGTGGCAAGTTGTCTGGGTGTCCTTTGGGGGAGTGGATCGTTCTTGATACACACGGGAAACTGTTGAACGCAGAAGAACCCAGCAGTGTTCCAGTTCTTGACACAAACCGATGCGCCTGGTACCTACTACCATACCCCATTCAAAGGTACTTAAATATTTTGTCTTGACCATTCAATCTCTGGCACACATACACAATTCATGTCTCAATTGTCTCGAGGCTTAAAAATCCTTCTTTAACCTGTCATCCACACGGATTGAGGTGGATTTAACAAGTGACAGCAATAAGGGACCATAGTTTTGACCTGAATTCGCCTGGTCAGTCTATGTCATGGAAAGAGCAGGTGTCCTTAAATATTTGTATACTCGGTGTCTATTGATACAATGAGATCATGCAGTATACATTGCATAGATACAGCGAGATAAGATATGGAATGTAGCCGTGCGGGCAGGTCAGTAGTGGGTGTCTGCGTTTGTGTTTTTGTGTGTGTGTGTGTGTGCGTGCGCGACGTGTGCACGTGGTTTTGTATGGGCGTGTCTCTCTCGCGCTCCCTCTCTATCACGCTTTCTTGCCCATACGTATCTTTGAACATAGTCCCCAGGATTTAACGAGAGTGTTCCACGTTAATATTGAGAGACTAGAAGGCATCTGCTCTACTGGTCGTACTAAACCACTTAATCTGATCTGATTAATTCATTCCTTGATTCCTAATCAGCCCCTAATCTAATCGTGGACAGGATCAACCCTCTCCCCCTCACTCTCACAGTAAATACTGTACTACCCTTCCCGCATGCAAACGTTCCTGAGAAAAAGTGTGTCGAATCATCCCTTTGTCCCTGTCTTCATTTGAATATTAACCATGACATGCAGTTGTTTTACCTACCTTGGTTGCATGCGCTGACTGTAAGTCGCTGTGGGTAAGAGTATCTGCTGAGTGACCAAAATGTAAGTGTACAATTCATCAGCGCTCATTGCTGTAGGAACATTATTTTCCATTGCGGTCAGCCTAACGGCACGTTTGTTTGTCGTTTGTGTCTGAAGCTCCCATTGAAATAGGATGACTAGGGAACATATGCAGTTGTTTGTAAAGTGGGAATCGTGCCACCTTGCGACCTGTTTTTTCAAGAACACCCATGTGAACGGAACGTCTGGCTCCACTTGACGTTACATGGAACCAACACTAGGTGGTACTGTTGACCACATTTTCAATGGTAAGCTTCCAGCCATGACGGACTGTATTGGTGCTGTATGGTTCCAGATTGCTTCAAATGGAAACTCACCCCAATGCTAGATATCTATTGTTGTACTCTTTAACTAAACTCTCTCAAATGAAGGAAAATGGCTTCTCCAAAATGGCTTAATTTGCAAACCACTCCCAAATATTAGGGACATAATCTAACTGTCTAGCTGTCTTTTTTCAAATGTTTGTAATTATTTCTGAAGCCTCTCATATGAACTACATCAGATTTTGATGCTTTTATTATTTTATCCCAGAGATTTTGAAAGTGTGTATGTTGTGTGTGTGAGCGTGCGTGCGTAAGTGATTGGTGCATGGGTGTATGTGAGCAGGCATATGAGCGAGCGTGTGTGCATGTGTGTCTGTTGGCTTGCGGCTGCTCTGGAAACACTTTCTATCCTACTGCATGGGAACTGCAGATCTGTGTATGTGGCAGACCTGTGACTGGGAGAGACAACCTCCTTGAACCTTCATTCACAACACTGCTACAGTAATCAACATTTGTCAAAAACACACTAGTGTTATTACTGTAACATTTTCACTCTTTCAACATCCAACATTTCCCTCAGAGGAGAAAGCTTCTCTGAATCACAGCAGTCTGTCTGTGAGCGTAATAATGGGATAATGTCTTTATACTATGTATAGCCAGCCAGGGCTAAGTGAGGACAGGGTAATTGTACGTTGCTCTGTGTGTGTGTGTGTGTGTGTGTGTGTGTGTGTGTGTGTGTGTGTGTGTGTGTGTGTGTGTGTGTGTGTGTGGTGGTTGATGTTGTGTGTGTGTGTCGGTCGGTCGGTCGGTCGGTCGTCTGGGCAGTGATGGTGGTGACTAACAGGTCTGGAGCTCCCTCTGCAGGTCAAGCAGGTCAAACAGCCTCACAGCTTGCAGAGACATCCCCCCTGTTTAGTCTTTCCAAAGCTGGGCTGGTAGACAGGGCTTGCATCCCAAATGGCACCCTATTCCCTTTATACTGCACTACTTTTGAGGTCTCTGGTCACAAGTGGTGGGCTACATAGGGAATAGGGTGCCATTTGGGACATAGAGGAAAATAATGCGAAGCAAATGCTGAGAGGGTGTCTTCTGAGACCTCACTAGAGGACACAATGGAAGTGCAATTGAATGCATGTGAACAAGAAACAACAAGCCCCTGTTGCAGCTTGTATCATAACTTTCATAGCCACACCAAGTGGCCTACATCACAGAAAATGAATTGTATAGAGTTGCTGACACCAGTTCCTCCCAAGAAGGAAGTAACAAGGGAACAATTAGGTGAAGTGTTTAGCGGGCTCTAAGCATCAGTTGATCCTATATTATGTGTAAAGTGGACTTGGAGCACGATCTAAAGCATGAATCTGCTGAGGGCTCCCAGATAATAAAGTGCTAATCTTTGCTTTAGCTCATGCACATATGGTGTCACGGAGTGGGTCTCACAGTAGGATACTCTTCAATCCCCTTCATACATTTCCTGCCACAGCACAGGCTCCAGGGCAAACCCTATGGGTATGCACTGTAGAACCTGACACACAGCGGTTTAAGGGTTTGAAATATGTATGTGTATTTTTGTATGATTGTGCTTTTTTTAATGTTCTTTTTGTGTCTTATGCTCCTGCCTTGATTGTGTTTGGCGTTGTCATGCAGGGCTCCCTTGTAAAAGAGACCTTGGTCTCAATGGGACACCCCTGCCTAAATAGATTAGTAATATATACTGTGGTCATGTATCAACATTCATACTTTCAACACGTATGGACACATTGGCATACTGTTCACACAGCAGATTCATCTCTCCTCCTCTTCCCTGGTGATATCATACGGGTTACAATCCGTTAGCTATTGTAACTGAAGAGCTTCAAGTTGTCAAGGAGAAAACAAAATGAGTCAAGCGCGTGCTTGCCTGCAGCTTTAGATTCGTCTTGGCAAAATATTGACGGAAAAAAATGGGTGTCTTCTGTGTTAGTGGAATGACAGATGGAATGACAGATCTGTTTATGAGTGTCTCTGTGTCTCCTTAGCTCTGTAGCTAGGATTGAAGTAGAGATGTATTGTAAGAGTGTAATTCCTCGAAAACAATTCTGTATTATCTTTATTCTACAGGTACGTCGACCGACATAATGCATCTGCATCTTGTGCACAAAACAGGATTTGATGCCGAGTGAGCTGATGCCTTTTGCTACGCTGCGAGGTAAAAGGACAAACACACACACACACACACACACACACACACACACTCCGCCAGACCATCTGCCGACACTCTGTCTCATGTTCTGTAACAAGCTCTGTTGTCATTATATGATAAGACTATGGAATGGCCAATCAATATTCACCAAGTAGGTGGCTACTGGCTAATGCCCTCATACAACCCTATAGAAATATCGTTTTTACCTCTCAAGTTCACAGCATTAGGTACAGTAGGCCTCTTAATGAAAGATGGGAAACGTAAAGTGGCGAAAGTGAGCGGTTACAAGGCTAACACTTGGACATGAAAACAGGTTATCTTTGGAGGTGTCTGAAGGCTTCCTCATTAGAATTTTGTCTTCGCCCCGCGTGTTTATTTACCAGCGTCCCCCGGGTCACCCTGACCGGTGTAATCGCCCTGGCAACTATTTGGACAAGGCCTGAATCAAAGGTGCAGTGGGAAGCCACTGACTTCCCAGGACTAAGTGGACATTTCCTAAGGAAACACGGAACAGATTGACTGGGCCCAGAGTGAGAATAAAGCCCTCTTTGTGAGAAACGGGTTGGGGAGTCAGAGGTAGTATAGTCGAGCGGCAGCTCACCTACTCCTCCTCTCTTACCGTTACTCTCCATCTCTCTCTCTCTGTCTCGTGTGCTCAATCTCTATCTGCTGATGGCTTACTGTAAAATGGCTTACTTTGTTCGGCGTCCTTTGCACTCTTGGCCGCTGGTCTGCAAGATATCATGACAGAAAATTCACATCATTGACATAGGTGTAAACATTTCATATGGTGTGGATCCCATGTGATGTGCCTGTGCCGTCAGTATTTTTACAAAGCCCATTGTTCCTTCCGGAGAAGAAACCTTGGTAGACCGCTATAGTCTTTGAAGTGAGTAGATGACGTGCCAAGGAGTAAAGAAGGCAGGACATGTATCTAAAGGCCCAGAGGCAGACATAATAACGGGTCAAAAATAGTTTATTGTGTGTACTTTGCCCACAATGGCAACTTGAATGGTTTCCCACCCTTTAAGATGGCAGAGATGATGGATTTAAAAAGGATGTTTCGCCGTTCCTGAACAGAACTTTTAAACAGTTGCTCTTTTTCTGGAGGAGTTTATTAATCCATTCCCTTTTATTTATCCAAGGTGAGCTATCAACTCAAACTGGTCGGCATTATTCCCTAAGTCACATGGGCAAGTATCATAGTGGAATTGTTTGCAGAAGCAGGATGAGCAGTGAGATATATTTATCATAAATACTGTAAATAATAATGTGGGCTCGGACGCACACACACGTGTATGACATACAGTGTGCATGACTGTATGATCCCTTGTAGTCAGTGAGCAGCCGACCTCTCCCTAGGGAACTCCAGCCAGTCACAGAATAGAGAGCATGGCCGGTGAATCACGGTGTGTGGGTGTAAGCGGACTAACCAACACTGGCAGTGAGAGCAGTCAATTATACTGGAACTAGCATTGTGCCCAGACAACCAACCAACCAACACACACACACACACACACACACACACACACACACACACACACACACACACACACACACACACACACACACACACAACAAACATCACCACACACAAACGTACAATTACCCTGTCCTCACTTAGCCCTGGCTGGCTATACATAGTATAAAGACATTATCCCATTATTACGCTCACAGACAGACTGCTGTGATTCAGAGAAGCTTTCTCCTCTGAGGGAAATGTTGGATGTTGAAAGAGTGAAAATGTTACAGTAATATCACTAGTGTGTTCTTGACAAATGTTGATTAATGTGCAGAGTAGCGTTGAGGAGACAGAAGAATACTGCCATGGATAGGTTGATAACAGGAATTTGTTTAGTATTTGTGATTCTGGAAATATACATAGCCATGTTCAGTAGGACACACCCATGGTTGAACTAGGAATTCAAAGGTGGGGTAGCCCTATTTGGAGGGGTTTAGGGTAAGGGTTGAGCCAAGGTTGAACATAAGGCTAGGGTTAGGGTTATGCCAAGATTAAGGTTATGCCAAGACTAGGTTTAGGGTTAGTATTTGTATCCTACTCCTTTTCGGACCAATACGACGCTGGAGTTTGACTCCTACCTGGCTTTCTTTTTGACTCAAGGTGTGAAACAAAATCATACATTTCTTACTGGACACGATCAAATACCTCCCCGTTGCAGTGTGTTTCAAAACCTTTCCTTCTACTGAACACAACCTAGGTTTGCTCAGACTGACATGTGAGCCTGGGAGAGCGGCAGGAGGAAGAGGGAGTCTTTGTCAGTCTTTCCAAGGTGAGCTCTGGGCTCCTCTGGCTGGCCTGACTCTGGCTCTGCTCTGACAAGACTCCCAGCTGCAGCGTAGCTGCCAAGATGTCAGCCGAAGGCCAATCAACCCAACCCCAGCCCGGAGAGAGACAAGGGCTCAGGTTCAACTCACACGTGGACTTTCCTTAGAGTTGTAAAGGTGAGCTTCCCTGATAACCATATCTATCATTGAGTGTGCCTTGAAGAAACCTGCATTAGTTCAATTGTTTGAGTGGGTGATGAAGATTGTGGTGGAAATGTTTGACTACTGAAATGATTATGGAGGTGTTATTACCATAACTGAACACTGAAAGTACTGTATATTATGGTTCTATGTTATGACAATGTGTTAGGACACAGTGTGAACTAATGAGAGAGAATTAGGCCATCGTTTTTTTGCATTGTTTGTAACTTGTTTTGTACATAATGTTGCTGCTACCGTCTCTTATGACCGAAAAGAGCTTCTGGACATCAGAACAGCGAATATTCACCACAAACTGACAGAAGCTTTTTTTTTCCTTTAACGAGTCCGACGAGCCCGACGTGAAAGACATACTGCTTTCCAGGGAACAGGCCCAAATCCCCGTCATTTGCGTGAAGAGACGACGGAGAAAAAGAGGACGAAGGTCGGGCTGCTTTCTGAGAATTCGTAGGCGATCGAAGCCTTCCGTTCTACTAACTAACGTGCAATCATTGGAAAATAAAATCGACAACCTACGAGTAAGATTAAACTACCAACGGGACATCAAAAACTGTATTATCTTATGCTTCACAGAGTCGTGGCTGAACGACGACATTATCAACATACAGCTGGCTGGTTATACGCTGTATCGGCAGGATAGAACAGCGGCGTCTGGTAAGACAAGGGGTGGCGGACTATGCATATATGTAAACAACAGCTGGTGCACGATATCTAAGGAAGTCTTGAGGTTTTGCTTGCCTGAGGTAGAGTATCTCATGATAAGCTGTAGACCACACTATCTACCTAGAGAGTTTTCATCTGTATTTTTCATAACTGTCTACATACCACCGCGGACCGATGCTAGCACTACGACCACACTCAATGAGCTGTATTCCGCCATAAGCAAACAGAAAAACGCTCATCCAGAGGCGGTGCTCCTAGTGGCCGGGGACTTTAATGCAGGGAAACTTAAATCTGTTTTACCAAATTTCTATCAGCATGTTAAATTTGCAACCAGAGGGAAAATAACTCTGGGCCACCTATACTCCACACACAGAGATGCATATAAAGCTCTCCCTCCCCCTCCATTTGGCAAATCTGACCATAATTCCATTTTCCTGATTCCTGCTTACAAGCAAAAATTAAATCAGGAAGCACCAGTGACTAGATCAATAAAAAGTGGTCAGATGAAGCAGATGCTAAGCTACAGGACTGCTAGCACAGACTGGAATATGTTCCGGGATTCTTCCGATGGCATTGAGGAGTACACCACATCAGTCATTGGCTTCATGAATAAGTGCATCGATGACGTCGTCCCCACACTCACCGTATGTACATACCCCAACCAGAAGCCATGGTTTACAGGCAGCATCCGCACTGAGCTAAAGGCTAGAGCTGCCGCTTTCAAGGAGCGGGACTCTAACCCGGAAGCTTATAAGAAATCCCGCTATGCCCTCCGACGAACCATCAAACAGGCAAAGCGTCAATACAGGACTAAGATCAAGTCGTACTACACCGGCTCTGACGCTCGTCGGATGTGGCAGGGCTTGCAAACCATTGCAGACTACAAAGGGAAGCACAGCCGAGGGCTGCCCAGTGACACGAGCCTACCAGACGAGCTAAACTACATCTATGCTCGCTTCGAGGCAAATAACACTGAAACATGCATGATCACGCTCTCCGCAGCCGATGTGAGTAAGACCTTTAGACAGGTCAACATTCACAAGGCCGCAGGGACAGACGGGTTACCAGGCCGTGTACTGTGAGCATGCACTGACCAACTGGCAAGTGTCTTCACTGACATTTTCAACCTCTCCCTGTCCGAGTCTGTAATACCAACATGTTTTTAAGCAGACCACCATAGTGCCTGTGCCCAACAACACTAAGATAACCCGCCTAAATGACTACCGACCCGTAGCACTCACGTCTGTAGCCATGAAGTGCTTTGAAAGGCTGGTCATGGCTCATATCAACACCATCATCCCAGAAACACTAGACCCACTCGAATTTGCATACCGCCCCAACAGATCCACAGATGATGCAATCTCTATTGCACTCCACACTGCCCTTTCCTACCTGGACAAAAGGAACACCTACATGAAAATGTTATTCATTGACTACAGCTCAGCGTTCAACACCATAGTGCCCTCAAAGCTCATCAATAAGCTAAGGACCCTGGGACTAAACACCTCCCTCTGCAAATGGATCCTGGACTTCCTGACGGCCCGCCCCCAGGTGGTAAGGGAAGGTAACAACACATCCGCCACGCTGATCCTCAACACAGGGGCCCCTCAGGGGTGCGTGCTCAGCCCCCTCCTGTACTCCCTGTTCACTCATGACTGCACGGCCAGGCAAGACTCCAACACCATCATTAAATTTGCAGATGACACAACAGTTGTAGGCCTGATCACCGACAACAACAAGACAGCCTATAGGGAGGAGGTCAGAGATATGGCCGTGTGGTGCCAGGACAACAACCTCTCCCTCAATGTGATCAAGACAAAGGAGATGATTGTGGACTACAGGAAAAGGAGGACCGAGCACACCCCCATTCTCATCAATGGGGCTGCAATGGAGCAGGTTGAGAGCTTCAAGTTCCTTGGTGTCCACAGCACCAACAAACTATCATGGTCCAAGCACATCATGACAGTCATAAAGCAGGCAAGACAAAAATTATTCCCCCTCAGGAGACTGAAAAGATTTGGCATCTCTCCTCAGATCCTCAAAATGTTCTACAGCTGCACCATCGAGAGCATCCTGACTGGTTGCATCACTTCCTGGTATGGCAAGTGCTCTGCCTCCGACCGCAAGGTACTACAGAGGGTAGTGCGAACGGCCTAGTACATCACTGGGGCCAAGCTTCCTGCCATCCAGGACCTCTATACCAGGCGGTGTCAGAGGAAGGCCCATAAAATTGTCAAAATTCTCCAGCCACCCTAGTCATAGACTGTTCTCTCTGCTACCACACGGCAAGTGGTACCGGATCACCAAGTCTAGGTCCAAGAGGCTTCTAAACAGCTTCTACCCCCAAGCCATAATACTCCTGAACATCTAGTCAAATGGCTACCCAGACTATTTGCATTGCCACCCCCCCCCCCTCTTTTACACAGCTGCTACTCCCTGTTATTATTTATGCATAGTGGGTTGTGCCGTGGGGGAGATCTTCGTGGGCTATACTCGGCCTTGTCTCAGGATGGTAAGTTGGTGGTTGGAGATATCCCTCTAGTAGTGTTGGCAAAGTGGGTGGGGTTATATCCTGCCTGTTTGGCCCTGTCCGGTGATATCGTAGGACGGGGCCACAGTGTCTCCCGACCCCTCCTGTCTCAGCCTCCAGTATTTATGCTGCAATAGTTAATGTGTCGGGGGGCTAGGGTCAGTCTGTTATATCTGGAGTATTTCTCCTGTCTTATCCGGTGTCCTGTGTGAATTTAAATATGCTCTCTCTAATTCTCTCTCTCTTTCTAATTCTCTCTCTCTTTTTCTCTTTCTCTCTTTCTTTCTTTCTTTCTCTCTCTCGGAGGACCTGAGCCCTAGGACCATGCCTCAGGACTACCTGGCCTGATGACTGCTTGCTGCTCCCAGTCCACCTGGTTGTGCTGCTGCTCCAGTTTCAACTGTTCTGCCTGTGGCTATGGAACCCTGACCTGTTCACCGGACGTGCTACCTGTCCCAGACCTGCTGTTTTCAACTCTCTAGAGACATCAGGAGCGGTAGAGATACTCTGAATGATCGGCTATGAAAAGCCAACTGACATTTACTCCTGAGGTGCTGACCTGTTGCACCCTCTACAACCACTGTGCTTATTATTATTTGACCCTACTGGTCATCTATGAACATTTGAACATCTTGGCTATGTTCTGTTATAATCTCCACCCGGCACAGCCAGAAGAGGACTGGCCACTCCTCATAGCCTGGTTCCTCTCTAGGTTTCTTCCTAGGTTCTGGCCTTTCTAGGGAGTTTTTCCTAGCCACCGTGCTTCTACACCTGCATTGCTTGCTGTTTGGGGTTTTAGGCTGGGTTTCTGTACAGCACTTTGTGACATCAGCTGATGTAAGAAGGGCTTTATAAATAAATGCATCTGAGTAATACAATTTGATTTGATTTAGTTACTATTGTGTAAAGGTTGAATGACTTAGAGTTACACAGACACTGAGCCGAGCTCTCTACTCTAGAGGAAGTAGAACCAGACTGGCTGTTCAGATCTATTTACTGTCCCCCCTCCCCTACAGTACACACTCACTCACTCACTCCCTGTCTCTCTATTCTGCCTCTTTTTCACCACCAACTCTGCCCCCAACAAGAGAGGCAACACGACAGCGTTGTTTAGAAGAAAGCTCTGACGTCCTCCCGAAGTGGACTGACTCCTCCTGGTTTCAATATGGTTCTCTTTACTGTCTGTAGTCCAGAGGAGTTCTCCATAGCTGCAGTGGGCAGTCAGATCAAGGGGACTGGCTCTCCATGCACTCGCAATGAAGCATACTACCATTGGGCTCAGCTGTTTGTAATACTGGCTGAGCAGCCCGGACTGCTATACACGTAAATAATGCCACATGCTCCAGCAAGCCCAGATGAGAAGGGAGAGACGGAGGCCCTTCTAGGGGGAGACGATACTTCTAATGTAATATAATCTACTGCTGTGATAGGGAAACGTGGAAGCACTAGAATGGCTAGTCTTGTCATCTTAAATTGATTGTGTGTCCAGTTTATGCTCGGCTATTACTGTGTTCTAGATGTTAGTACACTCTTAGAAAAAAAGGGTTCCAAAAGTGTTTTTTGGCTGTCCCCATAGGAGAACCCTATTTGGTTCCAGGTAGAACCATTTCTGGTTCCAGGTAGAACCATCTGTGGAAAGGGTTCTACATGGAACCCAAAAGGGTTATTCAAAGGCGTATCCTATGGGGACAGCTGAAGAAACCTTTTGGGGTTTTAGATACACTCTTAGAGAAGAAAAAGGTGCTACGTCGATACAGATATAGAGATTACTCACTGATTTCAGTTGATCTTTTGGTACAATATAGAAAATGTGTGAAATGAGCACACTGTGGCCTTTCAGGGATAGAAAAATGCCACATTATCTGTATCATAAATCATGAGATCATCATTGTGATATCCTTTGCATTCCACAGTGAGCTGTTGCTCCTTCAATCTCCTATTCCTACCATTGATATACTGTAGGAGTGAAGAGTGAGGCGGAGTAGGTGGGCTGACAGACTGCTATGAGGTACAGCCTTTGCTGGCTGAAGGTCACAGCCTCTTGCCTTTGTAGACGGCTATCTAGAGGAGATATACTGTATAGGTAACAACATGGCAGGGGGTGCAGGTAACACTCATACCTGGAGCACTTTACCATTCCCTCTAGCTGACGTCTTTGAATTCATGCCTCCGCCTTTTTGGAATCCCTTCTGTTCCCTCTCTGCTATCACTTGTATTCCCCATTTGTCCTTCCACACACACTCACATAGTTTTCCAAGTGGAAAGCCTGAGTCTGGGCTTATCTTCATTCAGAACAATTTGAGATCAATATCTGGAGTGTGTATGACTATTGAAAATACTAATCTGTGCTATTTACCTTGTCTCTTGTGTTGACAGTCTCCCCTGTTGACTGTGAGTGTGTGCGCGTGTTTTAAGGATGTCTGCTTGTGATTAAGTGTATATTGTTCTAGGGTTGCAGAGAAGGCCCCTTTGTTTTCCCTGGAAGGGCTTCAGTCAGCTCTTCTCCTATTGGCTGGCTCTCACAGCTTGTCCCACAGCACCAACCGGACATGTCTTTCCAGCATGAGGTCCTGATCACAAGCCTGGCATTCTCAGGCTAGACAGACATGGTGGAAGGAAGACTCATTGGCTAATATGAGGTGATCATTTCCTGTTTCATTGCATTAGTCAGTCAGTCAGTCTCTCTCCCTCAATTTTCAATTCAATTCCATTTGCTTTATTGGCATGACGTAACAATGTACATATTGCCAAAGCTTACTTTGGAGATTTACAATATTAACATAATGAAAATAATAATAATCAATATTGACTGTCCCTCATCTTATGGCAGGCAGCAATGTAGTGCGCTGCCACAGCTATCTGCGTCCTCCCCCAACAGGACGGATGCCTATTCTCATCAGAGAGGTCTTTGTAACCTTGAATAAGGGTTTCGAATTTGGGCAAATGACACTTTCTAATTGTTTCATATTTTTGACATTTTATTAGGAAATGCAGCTCTTTCTCAGGTTCTACTGTGGTAGAGTGGTTGCCTTTCCTCTACAGGGAGCCAGATTTTCCTGTGTCTACCCTTCTCAATGGCAAGGCCAGTACTTTGTCAAGGTTTTTCTAAGGTTTTGATCAGCAACCACGGTCAAATAGTTTGCCACGGTGTACTGTTGATTTCGGGCCAGATAGCACTGAATTTTACTTTGTGCTTGTGCTTCCCAATAAGTAATGTAGTTTTGTTTTGACTGTGTAATTTGGTTTATTCTGATTGATTGGATGCTCTGGTCCTGAGGCTTCAGTGTGTTGGTAGAACAGGTTTGTGAACTCAGCCCCAGGACCAGCTGGATGAGGGGTCACTTTCCTTTGCTCAGCTCTTGGCATTGCAGTGTTTGGTAATGCTATGAGAGGGGTCACTGTATTTTAGTTGTTTCCAAAACCTAATTTCTTGTTTTTTAGTTTTTATTATTAGTGTATATTGGCCTAATTCTGCCCTGCATGCATTGATGGTAGTTTTCCTCTGGACATGTACAGTAGGAGAATCTTACAGAACTCTGCATGCAGTATTTCAATGCGGTGTTTGTCCCTTGGGTGAAATTTTGTTTTGCAAGTGGACCTCCACACCTCGCTGCCACAAAGTGCAATTGGTTCAATGACACATAAAATTTGTTTTATCCGATTTTTTTAATAGGTATTTCAATTTTCATTCGTTTTTTAATGGCGTGCTTTCTCTCTCAGTTCATTTACTGCCTCATTAAAGGTGTCCAGTTCAACTTATTTAGAAACCTAAGTAATTGTAGTGTGTGCAGTCGGGGGCGTTGCCAGAAATTTGGGGCCCCATGAAAATAAAAACTATCGTGCCCCTAAAATAGAATGTTTCAGATTAAAATAACGTACTGAACCCTATGTGTTACTAAATGTACTAACTATAAGCTTCTGCTGCTCTATACTACAATTGTGCAGCTTCTAGTTTCCAACTTCATCCTTTGCCTATATTAACAGTATTGCAAACATTTTTGGTTCCTAATGTTAATAACAAAAGCTGTCTTTGTCATGAGATTTTTATGATGCTTTAATATCAACAACTACACAATTGGTGACTTGGTTTTTTAACATACGGTATTGTAGTCAGTTTTATGAAGAAACTACCAATGATCCATGTTTCAGATTAAATCATGTATTACCAACTCTTATAAACAAGGCTAACCCCTTCTGCCCTATGCGCAATTCATAAATATATGCCTGAATAACATACCCAAATAAAAAGTGTTCCTGACTGCAGGCATATATGTGGCACCTACAGAGAACAAGCATCTGTGAAACTGCAACTGTAGTGTCAAGACATCATGTGGACATTCCTGAGTACGTTCAACAGGAGATAAACAATAGCAGAAAATACTCTGAAACAGTATTTTGCCCATCCCTGGACAGGCTTGGATAAACAAAACTCAGAGGTTACACTGCACCAAGAGCCCAGCGTCGAGCCTTCTTGTGAGCAAACTAATTTATAATGTCTTTCAAAGTCTAATTTTCTAGCTAACTGGTTTTCAATTGAAAGGATGGCAAGGCTGTTCAACCCGTCTTGGCACACTGTCGATCTTAGATAGTTCTTTATAAGTGTCAGCTTACTGAAGGCACGTTCACCTCCAGCAACTGTTACAGGCATTGTACAGAAGATTCGCAGTGCAATGGACACCTCTCCAAAAATGCTCTGTAGCTGCATCTTGTGGATGGCATTTAGGATCTCTACAGGAGAAAGACCATCTGAAAAAGTGGCACCATATATCGGCTTTAGATGTCGCACATTTTCAAATCCATCTGTGAGATCCTTGGAGTACTTGTTTCTCAATTTGTGGCAAGATACACGAATTTGGTTTTCAGTCATTTTCCTAAATGTAAGTATTGGTGGAAACTCCTCGCATGTAGCTGCAATCGTGTGGAACCTCTTGTCCAAATGACTGATTACACTATCCAGAGCCACATAAAACACTGTGTTTTGCGAAATCCAGTGTCTGACTTCTGTTCATCTGCTATGTCATCTTCAGTCTCATCAGGGAAACGTTTTCTTTTTTTCTGGCGGCTCCTCTGTTCACTGTGAAACTGAATAGTAACACCCATTTCATTTATTCCTGTCGTGCCTTAATGTGAGCGTCCAGAGAAATATTTCCTGACTGAAGAATTAGGCTTCTATTCTCAATACACTGCAAAACGTTTACCCAGAAAGTGAGCAGGAAGATTGCCTTCTCTGGCCACAGTGCTGTATCACCTAAAATCTCATCTTCCTCACTTCAAATCTGTCCATACTCTTCCTTTCCCTCATTACTGGCTTGTTCAATCTCTTCTGTCACTCCTTCACTGGCACAGCTGCTACTCTTCAACTCCTCTTCCTCCTCCCTGCTCTCCTCTCTCCTCTGCATCAGAGTCTGTCTGACAGCTTTCTGCTGAGATTCTGTCAACCTAGGGATCTCTAGGCACTAGGAAGCGAGTAAACAAGGGGATTTTAGGTTTAATGTTCGCTCTTACAAAAGGTTACCATACTAAACATCTACTACGGAAAGAAAAAAACGTTTTAATGGTATACATATCAAATAGAAAATGTATTTAAGTGTGTCTAAATCATCATGTGCCTTTCTTTACAATTAAAAAATGGTCTAGTTATGCAGCTGCTGCTGTAAAACAACTGCCTCACCTCCAAGGTCCGCTTCATGTACTAGACACACGTTGGGATCTTTGCCTACAGCAGTAGTAGTAGTAGCATCTACAGTATAGGTAGTTAGGCTACATGTTAGGTTTTAATTTTAGTCTAGCCCGCTAACAAATATCCCACAAAAATTGGGGAATACAGTTAGAATCTAAATAATAGCTAATTAGTTGGGGTTTTCGATGCCTGATCTGATTATGGTTGTACGTTTTAATTTTCATCACAGATTTTTTTTTCTATCATTTTTTAAATGATAAACAAATGTTTTTCGAAACATTTAGGGGCCCCTACCAGGCGAGGGCCCCATGAATCATTAATGTTTTCCCCCCGTAACGACGCTCTTGTGTGCAGTACTCTATATATTTTGTATCAATTGAGAATTTTGGTTTAATTCCCTGAGATCTTGATCTCCTCTGGAAAATCATATTCTTTAAAATATTTTGGGGGTTTACTGACAAGGCCAAGGTCTGGCAGTACTGTTCTAGAAGGTCCAGGCTCTGCTGTAGGCCATGTGCTGTGGGTGACAGCAGGCACAGGTCATCTGCGAAGAGCAGGCATTTAACCTCTGAATTGTGGAGACTAACACCAGGGGCTGAGGATTTTTCTAGATTAGTGGCCAATTAGTTTATGGAAATATTTAAGAGTGTAGGGCTCAGATTGCAACCCTGGCGAAGGCCCTGTCCCTTGTTAAAGAATGATGTTATTTCCTTGCAAATTTTGATGCTGCACGTATTGCCAGTGTACATTGATTTAATTATGTCATATGTTTTACCCCCGACATCACTTTAATTAACTTTGTAGAAGAGTCCTGTATGCCAAATACAATCAAATACTTTTTGGAAGTCGATAAAGTAAGTGTACATTTTGGTATTATTTTGGTGGACATGTTATCTATCAGGGTGTGTATGGTGTAAATATGATCGGTCGTGTGACGTTGTGGTATAAACCCAATTTGGCTTTTACTCAAGACATTGTGCTTATTAACCCTTGTTTTGTCTTATGGGTTAAAAATATAATAATACCCGCCACTATGTTTAACTGCAGAGAAAACCCCAAAATTTTAAGACTTTTCCTAGAGTGACCCCAACATTAGTAAAAGTGAAACGTTGCCTTTGTTCATATTTCAATGAAAGCTGTACACCACCAGGGTACAAATATTGTCTTTGCCCTGGTATATATATATATATATATATATATATATATATATATATATATACTACATCACTAATATTTTATATAATATTATACACCATACACAACACACACACACACACACACACACACCAACGCACCCACACACACACAATGAGAAATGTAGATATATGTGCTATCTGATTGACTCAGGAAGCAGTCTTGAGAGGACAGATGGTTGGCACAGTTAGAAGAACAAGCCTGAGCTCCCTGCACTCTCGCAACAAGGGAGAGACCTTCTTCATCAAAGTTCCTTCATCCCCACCACACTCTAGTTTTTATTCTCCAAAGAGGAACAAGAATGTGGTCCGTGGAGCAACTGACAAAACGGCAGAGATCAGCGATCTAAGACAGGAAGTCCAGCATCATCCTGGACTACACAAACTAAACGAGGCGTGGACATGACAAGGGATTGGAAGCTGCAGGGATGACTGCGTGCCCCTGGTATTTCCATAACATCATTGATGTGTCTTCATACAATGCTTTGTGATATGAAACAAGATCAACTACTGGATGCTATAAGCGGAACAAGAGGAGGTGTTCTGACAGCTGGAAGGGCACTTGTACCTCAACATCCTAAAAGAATGGGAGCTCCCGACAGCAGCTTCTGCACCTTGCGGATAAGCTGTAGGTCGATTCTGTCCTGATTTCCACTGTGGTGCAGCTGGGGCAGCTAAATTGAATGGAGATGATATTCTGCCCCCCTCCA
>NC_036860.1:10264529-10268582 GCF_002910315.2 Salvelinus sp. IW2-2015
TATATTCATACTATCTATACTACATACTCTATATATATACATATATACACACAACACACACACACACACACACACCACACACACACACACCACACACCACACCCACACAATGAGAAATGTAGATTATATGTGCTACTGATTGAACTCAGCCAGCAGCTCTTGAAGGGAGATCACATGGTTGGCACAGTTAGAAGAACAAGCCTGAGCTCCCTGCACTCCTCGCAACAAGGGAGAGACCTTCTTCATCAAAGTTGCTTCATCCCCACCACCACTCTAGTTTTCTTATCCTCCAAAGAGGAACAAGAATGTGGTCCCTGAGCACACTGACAAAACGGCAGAGATCAGCGATCATAAGACAGGAAGCCGCATCATCCTGGACTACAACTACCAACAAACGAGGCGTGGACAACTGGACAAGGTGATTGGAGCTGCAGGAGAATGACTGCCCGCTGGCCCCTGGTTTTCCATAACATCATTGATGTGTCTTCATACAATGCTTTGTGATATGAAACAAGATCAACCCTACCTGGATGCTATAAGCGGAACAAGAGGAGGGTGTTCCTGAGCAGCTGGGAAAGGCATTGTAACTCACACATTCAACAGAAGGAGAGCCTCCCCGCGCACAGCAGCCTCTGCAACGCTTGCGAAAGTGTTCAGAAGAAGGACTGTAAAAACAAATACTACGTGCTGCACATGTGAGAAATACATCTGCAAAGTCCATGCACACACACTTGCATACTGTCCTACATGTGCTAATTAGAGTTGATTGATTTATGTTGATTTATGATTTTCTAATACCTTTTTTGCACTACTGGTTAGAGCCTGTAAGCCTGCATTTCACTGTAAGGTCTACACCTGTTGTATTCGGCGCACGTGACAAGTAAACTTTGATTTGATTTGATTCACATTTTTGTTTTGTTTCTATTATCTTATTTAATGATTATGTATTGTTGTTGTTTATACACTTGTGGGTGGGGGCAATGGTTAAAAAAAAATGGGAGAAGACTAGTATTTTGTATATCACTACGTTGCCCAAAATGTTCAAGACTGTTACTATTTCTCTTCAATGCAAAACAACTTTCTGCACATTTCTGCTACTTTCTTGGACTAAACAAGTGCTATCTCTTGCAAAAAAATGTAGGTTTACACCTATAAAGTAGCTTTAGCAACAATAATAATACGAATAAACCTCTACTTTAGTAAAGAAAAATAAATATGACAGGTGTGTTGTCATAAAAACGAGTGGTGTCCACTGATTAAATGCAGTCTTTCTGCGTTGTGAAGAGGGAAAACCCAGATATTCACATTCAAGTTTGTGATGAACGACAGGTTGCTGCTTTTTGGGGGTTTAAAATGAAATTAAGCTGCTTTATTTTATGGGTTTCGTGAAGGCGGGTCATTTTTTACCAAAGGGGAGTATGCAGAATGTTAAGACGACACAAGGGTAAGGAAGTTTAGAAGTCTTACATTTATAATACTAAAGAAAACCTTCCCCGGGTTACTGTTCACACAAATGCCTCTGTAATTGTTCGGGTAAAATGTGTCTCTGTCCTTAAACATTGATTCCAGATGTTCAGGGAAATAAACTACACTCAGGATCAATTTAAACAGTTTTAATATAGCCATTTCAAATGTTGCACTAGTGAATACGAGCATCTCGTTTAGGATGCCATCAATACCGCATGTTTTTTTTTAAATTTGAGAGCCAGAAGGTTCTTATAGAGCTCCTGGTCAGTCATTCGGGAGTACAATGGATTTTCACTGTCTTTTTATAGCTTTTTTCTAATCCGTTCAACTTCTCATGAATTTGCCATTATTCTGCGTTTGCATCCATTTGAACGGTGTTGTAGCGTGTTTTAAAATGGGTTGTCAATATGTCACAATTTTTTTTTTTTTGATTTTCTAATTTTGCTAGAAGTTGTTTGTGTTTATGGACTCCTCAATTAGTGTCAGCTGCTTGCTGTTGTACTGTGCTTTTTTGTATGTTCTTTAAAAAAAACATTACCCCTATTTCGAGATATCCAATTGGTAGGTACAGTCTTGTCCCATCGCTGCGACTCCCCTACGGACTCGAGAGGCGAGGCGAAGGTCGAGAGCCATGCGTCCTCCGAAACACGACCCTGGGATCGAACCCGGGTCTGTAGTGATGCAGTGCCTTAGACCGCTGCGTCACTCGGGAGGCCCCTGAGTGTACGTTTATAGCTTTAAAGTCTCAAAGTAATTAAGGTGTAATTCACCATTATTTGGGTCTCTGTGCTTTTGGTTTGATGTTTTTTCCTTATAATTTTACAATTTGTATTAAACCAGTCATCTCTCTCTCTCTCTCTCTGTTAAACTAATCATGTTTTGCTCAGTATTCTGTTTCAGAAAGAGAGACTTTCTGGAGGAATGGGTGTACAAAAAAAATCTAATTTGCTCTCTCAATTCTTTCCTCCTCTTTGTTTAGTGTGTAACTGAGAATATGTGAGGGACTGTTGGATGATATTGTTAACTCAGTTGCCAGTCCCTGCAGACTACCACTTTCTCGACATTTCTCTCCCACTCTCCATTGCCCTGTCTGACTATTTTATGAAAGTGTGTGTATAATAGAATGGTAATGAGTGGTGAGGGTTTTCTTAGAAAGGTGCGCAATTGTCTTTTCAGCCGCTCACACCTATTGACCTTTCTGTCTCTCTCTTCTGAGTCTGTCCTCCTCCTTATTCACTCTCTAACCACCTCTCTACTCTCTCTCTTCTCTCTCGCTCTCTCTCTCTTCCTCTCTCCTCGATCTCTCTCTTCTCTCTCTCTCACTCTCACGTCTCCACTTTCAAACATGCGCTCTCACACTCACTCTCCTCACTTAACTAACTAATTCATGTTTGCTCAGTATTCTTTTCAGAAAGAGAAGTTTCTGGAGAATGCGGTGTACAAAAAAAATCCTAATTTGCTCTCTCAATTCTTTTCCTGCTTTTCCTTTCCCTCTGTTGTTTCAGTTTGTAACTGAGAATAATGTGGACGTGTTGAGATTGATAGTGTTAAACAGTACCAGGTCTCTGCCAGAATATCTGTACCTTCTCTTTTTTTCTCGCTGGCTTCATCACGCTCCTCCTCTCTCTTTTTTTAAAATGCTCTCAACTGCTCTTCCTCTTTCTCGCTCACGCTCTTCCCTCCTCTCTGCTCACCTTCCCTCTCCTCCTTCCCCGTCTCCTCTCTCTTCTGTCTCACCACTCTCCTCTCTCTCCCTCGCTCTCACCGCTACCCGTCTCATCTCTCTCTCTCTCTCTCGCTCTCCTTGTCCAACCCTCCTCTTCTCTCTCTCTCTCTCACCGCTCACTGTCTCTCTCTCTGCTCTCACCACCTCTGTCTCGCTCCTCTAACAAGCCTCCTGTCTCTCTCCTCCCGTCTCTGCTCTCACGTCCTCTGCTCCCTCTCTGCTTACCGCTCCTCGTCTTTCCTCTCTCTCTCTCCGCTCCTCCGTTCTCGTCTCTCTGCTCTCATCACTCCTCCCTGCTCTCTCCTCTCTTCTCCAACTGCCCTCTCTCTCTCCTCTCTGCCTACCTTTACTCCTGCTCCTCTCTCTCTGCTCGTGCCTATACGACTCCTCCTCTCTGCTCCTCCCTCTACACGTGTCTTCCTCCTCTCTCTCTCTGCCCTTACTGCTCCTCCTCCTTCTCTTAAGTCAGTGCTCCATCCTGCTCCTCACCGCTCTCTCCTCTCCTTCACCTCTCCTCTCTCCTCTACTTCCCTGCTCCCGTCCTCTCCTCTCTCGCCTAGCCACCTTCTTCCCTACCGGCTCCTCATTCTCTTTTAAATGCTCACTCTCACTACTCTCCGTCCCACTGCTCCCTCTCATCGCTCTCCTACACTTACAAAGGTTCTTAAAAGGGTTCTTTTTGTCAGGGTTAAGGTTTGATATGAGAATATCTCTCATATGTACTTTGTGCTCGTTTATCTTTCCCTCGATCCTGACTAGTCTCCCAGTCCGCTGCTTGCTGAAAACAATCGCCCATTCAGAATGATACGATATTGCGACCACGACCGCTTCAACCGTAGGGATGGTGGCCACGTTTCCAT
>NC_036860.1:10268607-10272791 GCF_002910315.2 Salvelinus sp. IW2-2015
CTCTCTGCTCTCACCGCTCCTCCTCTCTCTCTCTCTGCCCTTACCGCTCCTCCTCTCTCTCTCTGCCCTTACCGCTCCTCCTCTCTTTTACTCTCACTCTCACTCTCTGCTCCCACTGCTCCTCCTCTCGCTCTCCTACACTTAAAAGGTTCTTAAGGGGTTCTTTGTCAGGGTTAAGGTTGATATGTAGAATCTCTCATTGTACTTTGCTCCGTTTATCTTTCCCTCGATCCTGACTAGTCTCCCAGTCCCTGCTGCTGAAAAACATCCCCACAGCATGATGATATTGCCACCACCACGCTTCACCGTAGGGATGGTGCCACGTTTCCTCCAGACATGACGCTTGGCATTCAGGCCAAAGAGTTCAATCTTGGTTTAATCAGACCAGAGAATTTTGTTTCTCATGGTCAGAGTCCTTTAGGTGGAGCTCTGTCAGAGTGACCTCCCTGACCAAGGCCCTTCTACCCCAATTGCTCAGTTTGGCCAGACGGCCATCTCTAGGAAGAGTCTTGGTGGTTCCAAACTTCTTCCATTTAAGAATGATGGAGGCAACCCTGTCCTTGGGGACCTTCAATGCTGCAGAAATGTTTTGGTGCCCTTCCCCAGATCTGTGCGTTGACTCAAGCCTGTCTCAGAGCTCTACGGACAATTATTTCGACCTCATGGCTTGGTTTTTGCACTTAGACAGGTTTGTGCCTTTCCAAATCATGTCCAATGAATTGAATCTACTACAGGTGTAGAAACATCTCAAGGAGGATTTATTTTATTTTATCCTTTATTTAACTAGGCAAGTCAGTTAAGAACAAATTCTTATTTACAATTACCGGGGAACTGCCTTGTTCAGGGGCAGAACGACAGATTTTTACTTTGTCAACTCGGGGATTCGATCCAGCAACCTTTCGGTTACTGGCCCAACCCTCTAACCACGAGGCTACGTGCCGCCCTGTAACGGCTGTCCTCCTCCTCTTCATCCGAAGAGGAGGAGCAGGGATTAAACCAAGGCGCAGCGTTGTGAAATGACATGATTATTTATTAAACAAAACAGACGAAGACCAAAACGAACTATACTTGAATAAACTAACAAAATAACAAAACGAATGTAGACAGACCTGGACGTAAGAACTTACATGTACCACGAAGAACGCACGAACAGGAAAAATGACTACATAAAACGAAACGAACAAACAAACCGAAAACAATCCCGTATGGTGCAACATAGACACAGACACAGGAGACAACCACCCACAAACAAACAGTGTGAAAACACCTACCTTAATATGGCTCTCAATCAGAGGAAATGAAAACCACCTGCCTCTAATTGAGAGCCATATCAGGTCACCCTTTAAACCAACATAGAAACAGAAAACATAGACTGCCCACCCAAACTCACGTCCTGACCAACTAACACATACAAAACTAACAGAAAACAGGTCAGGAACGTGACACGCCCCAGGATCAATGGAAACAGGATGCACCTGAGCTCAATTTCGAGTGTCATTGCAATGGGTCTGAATACTTTTTTTAGTTTTTTTATACATTTGCTAATATTTCTGAAGCAGGTTATCATTTCTAACAAGCAGTTTTTGCTTTGTCATTATGAGGTATTGTGTGTAGATTGATGAGGGGAATTTTTTTTTAAATCCATTTTAGAATAAAACTGTAAAGTAACAAAATGTGGAAAAAGTCAAGGGGTCTGAATAATTTCCGATTGCACTGTAAGTGATCAGAATACAGCAACATACTGTCCCTTACATCAATAATATATTGTCCCTTACATCAATAATACCTTAATCCAGCTCTAGAAATACAGTAACCTTTAATAGATTTACCGTATTTTTACTGCAACCAGTAGCTGGGGATATTTTTACAATGAAATGAAGAACCCTCTGGTTGGAACAGTGTAATGAAGAACCATAAAAACATTTATACAAAGGGTTATTCAAAGAACCGATAAAAAAAAAAAAAATTCACAGCCCAAAAAAGTGTTCCCCTACAGGGACAAAATGCTAAAACAAATTTTTGGTACTAACTATCACTTTTTATTTTAAAGTGTACAATCCAGTCCCCTCTCCTTTCTCTCTCCAGCCCTCATTCCATTTTCCCTCTTTTCTTGTGATATTGTCTGACTAATAGAGGATAGCTGTGGTATGGCGGAGCTTGGAGGTTATTGTTGTACTGTTGCCAGGTATATTTGGCCGGCTGTTCTTAGCCATTCTGAATCAGTCTTTCCACAATGAAATATTCAGTCAGAACAGGGGCTTCACCTTGCCCCATCGAGACACAATACAGTGAGACACCATAGACACACACCCTGAGACGTCTGTCAAACCCCTCCCTAGACCACCCAGCTGTTTAACCTAGATAACCTGGGATTAGGATGCTTCAATGATTCAGCAAAAAAAAACATTTACCCTTGGGGGTGATTATGTTTTCTTCTATTACTTAGTGCCACACTGGGTTTGGCACAGTGGAAACGGTTGTTCTCCAATGAGGCAGGCAAACGAGGCATTTGTAATAGGACCTCCCTCTATGACAAAAGACGGATAAAAAAGACCCCTAGTAGAGCAGCCGAAGTGCACCGTCAGATGCTTTTTAGCCACTTTATTCACAGAAGATCTCCGCTAAACATAGAATCAAGATGTTTAGTGTATCTGTCTGACTGTGGTTACTGATACTTCACAACGAAGTTGACGACAAATACAAAGTTGAGAAAGTATTTGGGGAAAAAAAGGTTTTATTGTAGTGAAATGTGTTGTTTTACAGCAGGGGTGTTAAACTAATTACATGGAGGGCAGTGGAGGCTGCTGAGGGGAAGATGGCTCATAATAATGGCGGGAACAGAGTTAATGGGATGGAATCAAACACATGGAAACCATGTGTTTCTTTACAATTCCACCCATACCGCTCAAGCCCGTCCTCCCCAAATAAGGTGCCACCAACCTCCTGTGATGAAGGGCTTAGTGTCCGCAGGTTTAACTTTTTTATTTTTTATTAAGACAAAGACAATCAGGTGAGGGGAGTTCCTTACTAATTAGTGAACTTATTTCATCAATCAACTACAGGAGAGGAGGGAAAACCCACAGATACTCAGCCCTCTGTGGAAGGAGTTTGACAAGGTCAGCCATACTAGTACGGCACCCCTGGAGAAAATGAGGGTTAACTGCCTTGCTCGAGGGCACATCAACAGATGTTTCACCTTGTTGGCACAGGCATTCGAACCAGCAACTGGTTTATACAACTTTTTTTTACGGTTTGTCTTAGAACCTCATGGCTTTCTGCACAGGAGTGGAGGCTGAGCAACACTGACCTGAAGTCAATTTGACCTGGACCTTGACCTTCAACCTTGACTTTTGTGCTAGAGACAAATGGTCGGTGCAGTAAAGATCTACCTTTGATGATCACAAGGATATGCTGCAAGTACACTTTCCCTGTGAAGGTACAGGGTTCTGAAGTTTGTCTAAAAATGAGCAAAAAAATGTCATGGATGAAAATGTCATAAGGGAGATAATAAGAGTTACATAGAGAAAATATGAAATGAAAACGGATGGCCCACCCTTCAGCAAAATATATTTGACCTAAACCCTCCCTGAACACTTCCATTTCTTTTTTATTCCCCTATACCCAAAATAATAATTAAATCAAAGACAACATGTCTACTACCATTTACCTTCACTTCTTGGACAGACCAGAGCCTTAGATATGCAGTTTTACAAACTGTTATTTGTACTGTAAGCATTACATGGCAACGCAGGAAGGGTTCGCAGGAAGGGTTCGCACGAGTAGGGCTGGAAAGATCTCCTTTAAAGTATCGCTCATCGTATTTGCAGGTACAAGAAAAAAGGGCCTTTTATAAACATTTCATGCAATTCTACGTTATTTAACATATTAGCGGAATCTTTTTTTAAGACCACACAAATTAGAGGGATAAGGCCTATATGTTCATCGTATCATATTTCTCCAACGCCAAATCAGTGTGTTTTATTTGCGACAAAACTGTCACTGTTTGCAAATAATTTAATCTGAGACGTCATTAGGAATATGAGCATGGAACTTTAAAAAGTTAGGCCTATACCTTTCCACCCCAGACACAGTAGGCCTACCATTCCACCCCAGACAGAGTAGGCCTACCTTTCCACCCCAGACACAGTAGGCCTACCTTTCCACCCCAGACAGAGTAGGCCTAC